>NC_021164.2:72955813-73003125 GCF_000331145.2 Cicer arietinum | reverse complement strand
TTAAAAGTGAGACATTATATATATATATATATATATATATATATATATATATATATATATATATTTATTATTATTTATATTGATTCGGTCAATAATGACGTTGTTTTATATATATTTTTTTATAATTACTTGAACTTAATTTAAAAAAATATAATTATCTATTATTTTTTTTAATAATTTTTAAAATAATTGTTATTTTTGATTATTTTTAATTAAAATAAACATAAAATAAAATAAGATGGTTAAAAATATTTTTTACTTTTTAAAAAATTATTGTAATTCTATATATATCTTTTAAAAAATAAATAGAAGTATCCGACAGATTACAATAATTTTTTAAAAATAATTATATTTAAAATAATTATAATAAAAAAAAAGAGATCAAAGATATATTTTTTATAAAATTATTGTATACCTCTATTTATTTTCTATACAATGAATGAAATTACTTTAAATTAAATTCTTATAGGATTACAAAATATTAGTAAACTAGGAGTTAGTTTCTCTAAAATTAAAGACAATGAGGAGCGAATGGGTGGTAATGATATAATAAAAAAATATCACATTGAAAAATTATTTAAAAGCATGTGTACATTGAATTGATTATTTAAAAGCATGTGTACATTGAATTGATTGAAGGATAGTTTCATCAAAATAAATGTGCACCATTAAACATTTCAAAAGGAACTTTTTGTTTGACATCTTCTCTTGTTGTCAAAACGACCAATAAATACAGAAATAATATAAATTTGTATCTATTTGGATGACTTTATTTCACACAAAGGTAAGGAAACGGAGACCAGAATAACATTTCCACAAGAAACATGTTAATCACTATTAAAAAATGACAAACGAATAGATGGTAATAAAATTAATTTAAAGCAAAAAGACAAAAATTGATCAATTAATTTCGAATCCAAAAGCGGTGAACAAAACCACACCTGCTGTGCTGGGCCTAAACACAACACATACAACAGTAATCAACAGTTTAAATTTCACCTGTAAAAAAAAGAAACTGTTCCATTTTTCTCATTTAAACTAATAAATTAGTAATTTGTCAAAAAATCCTAGCAGTAACTAGTAGTAAAAACTTAAGGTGAGAAAAAGGAAATGCAAATTCAAATTTTTCCCGAATGAAGTACCATTGATAAAAGGTAAAATTGAACTAATAACTGAAAAATTAAAAGTTAAATTCGTCATAAAAAATTGTGCATCTCCCTTTTAAAATATTTTGCATTATCTTGTTTAAAGTGTTCCAAAAGATTTTACTGCTAGTTTGGACTAGAACATGGAAGTGATTTGTATTATGCGACAAACATTCTTTCCTCTTACTAATAAATTAATCACCTATATTTATTCGAGTTTTGTGTTATTTTGAAATTTTGTAACCTCTTTTTTTAGTTTTTTTTTTTTACAAATTATAATGTTAAATTTATTTGGGGGTTAGTCAATGATATAGTTAACTATTTAATAAAGACGACAATATTTATGGTTAGTTTCTTAAAATTTATATTCCGTCACTTTGTATTTTGTAATTGAATTTGAATAAATATAATACATTGATTTATCACTCTATTAAAAAAACATAGCCGTGAACATTGAATATTATGATACTAATCATTGATTTTGATTTTTTTTTTTTGAGATAATACATATTTTTTAACCAATAATGTTAAAAATTAATATTATTAATATTGTTAGTATTTCTTTAGGTGGAGATACAACTCATAATATCCTTATCATTTTAGTCTTTAATTTTCTCACCTCGGACACCAAATTAATTTTATATACCCTGAGAACTTATCTTTTAGAAAAACACTATCAAATGTTATTATCACATTTATTTAGACATTAAAAATAGAAATATAATCTTGAATTGAAAAGTAATAGATTCAACTCCTTGCAATTTTAATTTTTTTTCATATAAAATATCACTTTTACTTTTTTTTTTTAATTTATTAACAAGTGAATTAATTAAGGGCAGTTGTTATCATATGAGTCTACCTTTTTATTTTATTTTTTTTTTTACGTATGTTTTACTACTTTAGAAGAGTCTCAAAAGTCAAACTATGAAATAAACTTAAGAATTCAAATTTAGTATTATTTTTAATTTCTTTTATTTTTAGTTGATATGTTTTTAATTAATATATATGTTTATAATGTTTAAATTTACTATTTTATAATTTTATTATGGTTTCATTTTTGTAAGAAAAAAAACACAAACAGAGGGAGAAAAAGTTGTACCTAACACTATCAATCAAGCTGACTCTACAAACAAGGTCCATGAATGTTAACCAATTCATATGATGTGGAGGTGTAGAGTTTATTACCGTGCACCCCTCACTTGTACCTTCCACTCTTCATTCTCATGAAAAATATCAAAGTGCCCATAATATTATTAGTAAAAGCCCTCCAAAAAAATTCTCTTATCTTTTTTTTTTTACTTATTTTCTTTGAAAGTTTGAATTGTCCGAATCACAAATTTGCAAACATTCGAACTTTTAAAACCTTCAAAATCCAAAAGATTTCGAAACTTTGAAAATTTTGAAACATTAATTTTCCAAATCTTCGAAAATTTTCATAAACATGAAACTTTTGAAATGTAGAAACATTCGAAACTTTCTAACAATCTGAAAGTTTCGAAATGTAAAATTCAGAAACATGAAATTTTTCAGTTTCAAAATTTTGGTATTTATGGACAGTTCCAAAATTGTTTTGGAAGTTTGGTCTTCAATGAAACTTCCAAAACAAACTTCAAAAGTTATGGAACAATGCGAAAATTCCGAAATGCATTTTGTTAGTAATAAATTTCATACCTAATTTTAAAAATAGTAATAAATTTAATTAATAATAATATTATAAATTTATTTTAAAAATAAAATTTTAATTATAACAGATAATGGGTATTTTATTAAATAAATTGAAACTTTCAAAAGTTTCAAAATATTTGAAATTTTCAAAAGTTATGTGTTTCAAAAACTTGAAAGTTTCGATAATTACGTTTCAGAAGTTTCAAATTCATCAAAACTTTCAAAAGTTTTGATGATTTCTGGAAAATCACACTTTAAAACTTTCAAATTTATCCAAAGTTTTGAAATTGGTTAAATTTTTTGGAAAATTAAATTTCGAAAGTTTCAAATTTAACAAAACTTTTGAAAATATAAAAAAAGAACTCACTTTTTATTATTTAGAAAGTTTGTAATTTTCGAATATTTAGGGAGATTTTGTAATTTTTGAAAGTGGAGGTGAGAAATAGAGTGATAATTTTTTTTTTTATAATTTTATACAAAATAAAAAAAAAAGATAAAATGGACTTTAGAGAAAAATAGAAGGTGAGAGGTACAATTAAATATTTTCAACTAGAAATTTTATTTTTAAAAATTTCGGTATTGAAATATAACTACGGAAAAATTTGAAATTTGAAATTTTTGGTAAAATAAAATTAACTACTAAAAATTTCAATTTACAAATTTCTGCTAGAATAAAAGTAACTGCCGAAAATTTTAAGGCACAAATTTTTTATAAAATAAAATAACTACCGGAAATTTCAAGGTATAAAATTTTCGGTAGTATAGATAATGTATCAGAAATTTTGTTGGGAAAATTTTCAATAGATAATTCATACTATTCGAAATTTCACGCCTTGAAATTTAAAATACATCAATTATACTACCAAAAATTGTAAAAATACAATTTCCTAATTTGTATCCTGGATTTTTGGAGAAAATAATTTAACTACTGTAAATTTTTAGTAAGGAGGTAAGATTTTAGAGTAATTTTTTTTTTACTTTTAATTGAATGAAAATGAAATTGACAAAATTAGATTTTTTACATTTTGGGGGTATAGATTCAATTGTGTAGGTTCAAAATCCAATTTTCAAGCTCTTGTCACATAGGGGTTCCGGAAAATTAGATTTTGTACCCCTATAGTTAGACTTATATCATCTCAAAATGTAAAAAAATCCAATTTTGTCCATTTCATTTTCATTTAATCAAAGATAAAAAAAAAAAATAATATTCTAAAATCTTACCCATAACCAATTTTTCCGGTAATTAAATTGTTTGCCCTAAAAATCTCGTATATAGATTAATACTACAAGAAATTTCAAGGCACAATTTGCGGTAGTATAAATTGTCTACTAGAAATTTCGCCAACAAAATTTTCGATATTTACTTTTATTCTACCGAAAATTTGTGGCTTAAAATTTCTACTAGTAACTTTTATTATACCAAAAATTTCAAAATTTGTACGTTTTTTTTTGTTGATATTTTTTAAATAGGAATGGTTAAACACCATTATGTATATTGACTGAAACATTCACAACTGTTCAAATTTTTTAGTCATGAAAAGTTGTTAATGTATCGACTTCACAACGAATGAGTTACTCTTTACTCTTTTTAGTCATGAACATTGTCGAGAATGTTCTAAAGTATTTTTTGCTCCTCTATTCCTCATTAAAAAAAATGAAAGAAAAAATGTTGTATTGGAAATTTCAAGAACGAAATTTCTGATAGTTATTTTTTAATACAAAAAATTTTAAAAATTCAATTGAGAAAAACTATCGATTTTTCAAATTTTCAGATGAGACTAATTCCCGGTATTGAAAAATAACTACCGAAAATTTCGTTTTTGAAATTTCTAGTAATAGAATTTTAGAGAAAAAAATGCTAAATTACATTCGTGGTCCCTTAACTTAATTTCTATTAACATTTTAATTATTTATCTTTTTTGTCCCGAGTTGGTCTTTTATTTTAATTTTAAGTGACAATTTGATATTTTATGTTTTAAAATATCAACAATGTTATCTTTTTTTTTTTTTACAAAAATTCAAAAAAATCATCAAAATTTTAAACCAAAACCCATAAAATTAATAATCATCTTCAATATAATGCAAATTTCATCAAATCCATAACTCAAATATTCAAATAAACTCATATTTTCATCTCCAACAACATCAAATAAAGAATGAAAGCATGAGTTTATTTCAAGATTTAAGTTATGAATTTGATTAAATTTGCATTTTATTGAAGATGATAATGAATTTTATGAGTTTTGTTTAAAAAAAGGCTAATATTATTGACATTTTAAAACATAAAATATCAAATTGCCACTTAAAATTAAAATAAAGGACCAACTCGAAAGAAAAAAAATAAAGGACTAAAACGTTGTTACTTGAAATTAAGTTAAGGGACCACAAATGTAATTTAGCCGAAAAAAAATTATTTGTTTTGAATTTATTTCAGTTTTTACTATATACCTAAGAATATTTAAGTAAGTTAAGAGATAAATTTTTTTAAATGAGAGAATATAAATTCAATTGTGAGAGCACAAAATCGAATTTTTTTGGTTCCATGGTGTTACCAAACGTGCAAACACGTTAAAATATGAAGGCCCAGGTGTTCGAGTTGGATCTAATAAGGCCGAGCCCTACGGCACAACACCAGTATGATTAATGGTTTTGTCATCAACTTTCCACACCCCCAATATTACTTTAAAAGTACACATAAAAAAAAAAGAAAGTTTGTTTCAAAATATATTTTTAAACAAAACATATTGTTTAAAAGTAAATTTTTTATGTTTTTTTGAAAAAATATTTAATGATTTTATTTGAGTAAATACTTCACTTCATTCTTGACTCTTCTTAAATTCTAAAATAGTGTTTAACATTGCCAATGTTAATGAAGGTATTCTTTTATTTAGAGATGGATTTTGGTGTGAAGGTATGTGGTGGACACTGAGTTGTTGTAACTTATGAAGCCATGTGAGCACACTGCCCGGTGGGTTTTGGGAGTGGCAAATTTGAATAGGAAGAGAAGGAAAAAAGGAACAGTCAAAGTATTGGGATTTGGGAATAATATCAAAGTCTTATTATACCTTGTGTGAATATATGAAATATATTTACAACTAAGATGATTGAATATTGAAACAGAAACAGAAACAGAAACAGACACTTTCAATTGTTGAAAGAAGTGGTATGGGAGTTAGTAGTTGTGGGGTATATAAACCCCTTAGTGTGTCAGAAAATTTTATAAGAATAAGGCACACCCACCACAATCATGCTCACTTATCCCCCTTCCTGCCCCAAAAACGTTTATATGTATCATTGAGTTTTTGGGGTTATTTCATCATACCACTTTCCACAATTCTTTACTTTTTTTTTTAATAATTTTTTCATTGATATGTTTGCTTTTTTGGTTGTAAAGATTGGGGACGTTACCTTTTACTTGTCATGAATTTGGCTTTTTGGTGTATAAAACAGTTGCAATTCAGTAGTGCCGTATTGAGAAAGTGCTACAAAACATTCAATTAAAAAAAATTAAAATGATCAACTACTCTACTGCATAAATGATGTGTGTATAAAAATAGGTTTGTGTTTGAACCAAAAATCTAGAAAGTGGTACAAATTAAAGTCATTAAAATACTGCAGTGCTTTTTGGCAATCAATAATCTCAAGATATAAACATAATCCTCTTTTCTTGCTGAAATTGTACAACAAATTTCATTGACCACACCACAATAGGAGTAAGTTAATGTAGATGCAATTTCTGCGGCAATGTGACAGATTTATACGCGTGGCGCAGCTTTACTCAGTGTTGAGTAATTCTAAGTTGCTCTGTTTGTTAAATTTGGGTTTCTCATCAACTTTTTCTGCACCATTGAATTTCTGCTCCAAATCCAACCATGATTCTGTAAAATAATTTAACTATTGCATGCACGCATGATCAAAGAGAATAACTCATAAAAGAAAATGATAAAAGAGTAGAATAATTCTTTCATTAGTGTAATAAATAAATTACAAATCACATGAGTCATGAGTAGCATGTTTTCCGAAATCAGAATATCTGTTTTACATCTGCAGCATCACTTTCGATTATTTTCCTTTTTTAATTTTTTTTTTGTATAAATTATATGTGTAGTCATGCTGTATGTCTCATCAAATCAACTACAAAAATGTTTGGATTCGTATAAAGAGAGTAAACAGTGATTCTGAATCACTAACATAAATTTAAAACATGTTTTATTAGGATTGATTTCGCTTTTAATTTCTTTTTAATTAACTTGAAAATAAGATTTATAACTTTCATCTTTATATATTATTTTTTACATTTAAATTTAGAGGCAAAGACGGTGATTTACAATGAATTCATAGGTGATATAGCGCATTAATGTTTAAAATCTACTCGAAGTTATAACAAATTATTGATCATATTTTATGGAATATTCTAACTAAAATTAATTTTTGACACAATAAAATAAAAACCAACCATGGTTATATATCCGGATGATTAGCGCCGTGCATGTAGCCTTAAAATCTCTTGCTCTCTGTAAATTTCCACTTATATTTCTACCACAAAGTACAAGCCTATCATTGCTATAGAGTCACCAATAGCAATAAATATGAATACAAGTATTATAGTAATATGAATGAATTAAGGGCATCCACAAGGTTGGATACAAGAGTCCCATATATATGTCCTTTTCCTTAGAGTATTCCCCCCTTTTGAAACCGTACGTAAATCTTCTCATGGTCACTTTCGACACTGCCATGTCATCATTCACCTCTCAGATCATCCGACATAGTGTGAAAGTGTTATGGTCTGATTGAGATTAGATGATTCAAATCTCAAAAATCATATTCAAACTAGAGATATAATTTGACTACGAGAGGAATTATTAGAGATGCAAATTTTTAAGTAATGGAGGGTGTAGAAAATTGAATCGGGCAGATAACTTATTTTTTTAATGTTCAATTTTTTCAAAAGTTTAGTATGAACTAAGAAAATGGGATTTGGGCATTCAAATGGTATTAAACTCCAAGTTTCGAAATGTTTGATTTGTTTGTATTTGGTTAATTTGAACAACACGAAATAGAAGTATTTTTTTAAGGAAAAGTAAGACTTTATTCGTGAGAGTAGTTGAAAGCAAAACAAGTTGGTTTTGAGAATTACTCTATTGGTCAATAGTTCCTTCACCCGTTGAAGTGTTTAGGTGGTGTAGACTACCGAGTGAAGCAACTTAGCCTCTTATGTTCACATAAAAGGGGATTATGCAGTCACATGTGTTGTTATTTTTTTATGTATTAATATGCTTTTTCAGTACTAGTTTCGTATTGTTTTATTTTGGACTAACACAATTAGATTAATTTTTTTTTTTGTCTCATACTTAGATGTCAAAATATTAGAATGTGTTGGTATTATTAGTCTCAAATATGTGATAAATATTATTGAATTTTATTGGAATTATTGCTATTAATAAGCACTTCTAATAATAGGTTATGTTACGCGGAAAGTTTTATTTATTTATTTATTATTTAACAAACGATATTCATTTTTTCAGACTCACAACATTTGTGTTAATAACATAAAATAATAATTTATTTATAAATTTGATAGAATTAAAATGACGCTAAAGTCATTAATTAAATTTATTTGATTCGGATCAAAATTAATTTGACGATCTGAACACTAAAATGAGATAGGAAAAACAAACAACGTTGCACTTAGTTGATAGAATAACGAAAAAAAAAATACATTTAAAACATTATTAATGTAAAAATTATTTATATAGATAAAATGATATATAAAAAAAACGATGTAGAAGTGATTTTAGACTAAGTAATGGTCTGTACAATGATGATGAAGAAAAAAGAGAGCAGAAAGAAGTGAATGCGGCCATTAGGTTTTCATCAAGTTGAGACATTTATCTCTTTCCATTGTATAGTGTAGTTGTCCCAATCGAATTATGCATCACACAATCAACAATGCATATAGATAATTTATCTCCTCTTTCACACCTAAATTGAAGGTTTGATCATGAATTTATTATCATATGTATGTTTAGGCAATTCCAAACATATAAAATTTGTATATAAAATTATTGTACGTTGATGATACATTTTAAGAATAGAAATTGTAATAATGATTGAGTTCGTCAAATTTTTTCGGTTAATATTATACGAGATGATAAATTAGAGTATTACATTATTATTACCAAATTATTTTTATAATGAATAATTACCAAGTTCACATTAACAACCAATAATTTTTCCACATATATGTATGTGACTCCATTTTGCATATATTTTGTTTGCAGATATTATTTAGAACAAAGAAAAGAGGTACGTTAGATATTGCAGATATACTTTATTGTCTTTAATGCAGAAAAAGCTTATCACATAAACATCAATCGGGTACCAAATTCCATACTAGCTATAGCTGTTTGAAAATAAATTGAAATAATAAAAAAAGTATAGTTTGAATTTATCGTTTTCTTTGCATTGCTTCCGGGCTGGGAACAAAATGCATGTGGTGTTCATAACTTCGATTTTTCTATCCTTTGGCGTTTATATCCCAATGCAAGAACTGGGAAAGAGACGGGGAAGGATAGCAACATAACATAGCAGAGCACAGTACATTCGCGCAGAGAGGTTGAGTTGAGTTATATAATTAACTTTTGTACTCTCTTCATTCATTTTACCATATTCTAAAGGTACATTCTTATTATTAAATTTATTCATAATTTTATTGTTTTATTAATTTAATATTGAAAATATAGAGTTAATTTATGTTTTTAATGTAATATCTATTATATATTTTGTAGAAAAATATGTATTACAATTAAAGATATAGTTAAATAAGTTTTCCGTTCTCATAAAAATTTGAGATTTTGTTTTCAATTAATGTAAAAAAAAATTATATATTTTGGTCCATACAAAATTATTATGTAAATAATTCTAGTTTATATTGGACCGTAGTGTATTTTTAAATAACTGTTTTTCATGCGTATTTATAATATTACAAAGTTCCTCCAAAAAAATAAAATCAAAAGTTGTTTTTTATGTTCATATATATTTTAAATTTTTTTATCTTGAACACATGATTTTAAAAAATATATATTTAATCATTTCAAGTTAAAAAATATATATTTATAGGGATAAACTTTTAATAATATTATAAATATGTTTGTAAAAAATCATTCAAAAATTTAAGAGTTGAAGTATATTTAGTTTTAACAAGTACTAAAATAATTTGTAGAAACTAAAACATGTGATTTTTTTTTACATTGACTAAAAACGAAATTTCAAAATTTTAAGGAGATTAAAAATTTATTTAATCCTTAAAATAAATCAATAAAAAATAATGAATGCAATACAAAAATTAAAATGAATCTTATTAAAAGATACAAGTAACAATATGAAGAGGATCTTATGCTTATTGCTTAGGGACGGATATATTAGTTAAGTGATCCCAAAGTACCACTCACATGGACAATTTTGTTTGCCCAAGTTCGGTATTAAATTAGTCAGTGTCTCAAATTAGTGCATTTTTTTTTAATTTTATTTTATATATATTTAAAATTAACTATAAATAAAATAAAAAGAATACTTATTTTATCATATTATTCTTTTTAATTATTGATGTGTTTTTTATTATCTTAAATGCAAAGTAAAATTAATATTTTATAAGTAGTGTATATAATAATAATTGAATAGTATGATTAAAAAAAATTAAAATTAAACTAAAATTAACATTCATTTTAAAATATTTTTTTTATTAAAGTAATATTTATTATGATACAAATGTAGTATTTAAATTATGAGAAAATATTCTTTTTTTTATTGCTAAAAGAGAATATTTACTTTAATCTTTAAAAAAAACTGAAATTCGGTTTGATTCTTGAAAAGAAAATATAAAAGCAATTTTTAATTAAAAAGAGTTAATGTGGGTATTTATCTAAACCAGTAAACCACATAGGAAAAGGGACAATTAGGTCTTTAAAATTATCTCTGATCTATTTATAAAGAAAAATAAATAAAACAAATGTTCTCATTAATTATTTTAATAATTTTTACAGATATAATTTTATTTAAAACTGTGAAAATTGAAATATTAAGTAATGATATCAAAAGTTCTTTTATATATAAGACAAAATAATTAATATTTTAAAAAAGATAATTTAACCATTAGCAATAATTAAAAAGAAATAAATTATTTTCTATAAAAGAAGTATCACTAAATAATTTATTATTTTACAAATTATTTGTTTCTGTTTTCTTTTGTTTTAGAGTTCAAACAACTACTATCTACATCAACCTATCATAGTAATTACCATGGACTAAATAACAAATATTTTAGTTTCAGTGGTAACATCTTTTAAAATATCTTACAGAGAGAAATTAATATTGCAAATAGAGAGAAATTAATTAATAGCATATCTATATCTTTGTTTTTTTTATCATATAAAATATGATAACTTTAATTTCATCGCAATTAATTCATATAAGATTTTAATTTGAATTAAAATAAAACATTTAATATAATAATATCGATATTTGTTAATTAAACTAAATTTAAAGACTGCTATGTTTGTCTCTATTATTATATGAGCATGTCGAAGTGATTATATTCTATCTAGCTATCTTATTGTAAGACACAAGTGGATACATATACATAGTGTGAACTGTTCACTTTATTTTTAATAAAATAATTGTAAAAAAAAAAAACTTGTATTTTTTTAATAAAAAACACAATATATTTGTGTCATTAAACACATTGAATACTTCATTAATTATTAAAATGCAGGTTATTAATCATTTTGTAAAAATATATGTAATTAATAACTAAAATACATGACATTAACCACTTAAAATACTTATTTAATCATTAAATTAAGTAAATCGCAGAACTCTACAGTCATTAATGTTTTGCATTTTAATGATTGATAAAATAATGTTAAATAAATAAATAATAATTTTATATTTTAATAATCAATGAGATATATATTAAATAAAAAATTAATAATTTTATATTTTAGTCATTAATAGTATAAACTTGTATATGTATTAAAAAACTGTTTTAATAATAAATTAAGAATTAAAAAAATATTATTCACTATATAAATACAATAAATACAAATATATCAAAATGTATTTGTTCAAATAACATTTTTTTTCTATTCTTAGACATGCGATTACAGTGAAGCTAGTCAAGCAAACACTGTGTAGCTTTTATACTTGGGAGGCATAACGAGAGTGTTTTCTGACGTGGAAAGAAACACGCAATATATACATGTATTGTTGTTTGTGTGTACATGAAAATATGTATAAGTGTAGGTGTGTGTCCAATGATTTAATATTTGTTATCCTTATTCATCGAAAAAGTTGATAGCAGTTCATAACTCAGTGTCGGTTTTGATTTGGTTTTCATTACGGTCGAGATCTCACATCTCCCGCTCAAAGGAAGTTGTAGTACTTGAAAAGTTATCTTTCTAGATCTATTTCGGAAAATATCGGTTGCCTTTTAATGTGTTATTCATTGTTTTACGTACAAAACTTGCCAAATTACATACATACTATACTAGTACTTAAGATTGGATAATAACTCTCTATAATAATAATAATAATAATAATTTCCAAAATAAAATTATTATTATTACAAGTATGCTTAGGCGACTAAATCTCCGTCTATTTGTTTTTTTTTGCTTTCAATAAAAACTATAGTACTTACAAATTTATATATATATATATATATATATATATATATTTATATGAGAAATGTCAAAATTTTAAAAAAATATACTTATAAATTTATAAAAGTATAGACGTTTTAAAAAAGTATTTATTTAATTAAATAGAAATTGATAAAATTCAGAAAAAAAATAGTTTAAATAAAAGAGAAAGTTGAGAGGATAAAGTTAGTTTAAAATTTGGATTTTTCTTTTTATATAAGTATATAATTTTGAATTGCTTTACGATAATCATACGTCTGACACTTAGATGTTTGACTTTAAAATTTGTAACTTTTATGTAAATTATGTTTATTAGTTAATTTTTTTTTAAAAATGATATATACTTAATTTCGTTTCCTGTAAAAAGAAATTTAATTTCTTCAAAATTTTACTTTAATAAACTAGTTTATTGACAATTATTAGTCCACAATTTTTTTCTTTCTTCGATGATATTAATAGAAGTTAAATTTGCAATTTGTCAAATTGAATATAGTCTTTTTATCACTAGACCAAATTATTATAATTAAAATAAAATAAAAATTTTAACTATATATAAATTTACCAGATATAAATGTGTGTTTTGAAAGAGAGGGAGCCCTCCCACATATTTTTTGAGAAAATAATTTGTACATAGGAAAGAATGGTTATAGTATTTGACTGGTCAGGGACAGGGGATGAGGTTGTGAAGTGTGTTTGTTTGTAGTATGTGATGGATCATGTTGAAGTGGACCCTCCAAGATGCATCACTATTAAATCCCCGACCCGCTTCTAAAATTTGTGGGACCCAATGTATCGCACCTTGCGTCACACTTGGGGAAACAAAAAAGCGACTCCCCCTTATCCACGTCAACACACAAAATCAGCGTATGCATTTTTTAAATTATTTTTTAATTTTAATATTCACCGAGTTCTTTTTAAGTTAAATAATGAGCATCTATATGATCATATTTAAATTCATACTTTTTATTGCACTCAAAAAATTTATTCTCTTTATTTTACTTAAATATAATATTTGTTCTCTCTTATAATGAAAAAATCTCAAAAATAAAGAATTATTTTAGTTTTAATGTTATATTTTTTATTTAAAACAATTTAAGAATATTTGAATTTAAACTTCATTATGTAGTGAGTGAGGTATACAATTTAATATAAATATATTGTTAAAACCAATAAATAAATGTCCTTTTTTACATCATACAATGATTATTTAAAATGAATTTCAATAAATCCAATCAATTTAGAATTTATTTAAAATAATAATTTAATTGGTTCGTGTTATTTTGATAGTAACATAAGTAAATTGAATATAAAAATTGAATATAAAATATGTGTTATCTGTTTCAAATTATATGTCGTTATAACAAAATATTACTATATATCATTTTACAATATTAAAGAATCATAAATATTTATTTTCCCATTATATCATTTATTATTAACTCTTTTAATTTAAATTTTTATATTATAAATGGAGGATATTTTTATAAAATAATTTATAAACAATGCAAATATAAACAAACATATTTGGATCTCTTTCAATTGAATTAAATATTTTAAGTTCGAATTCTTAATTAATAATACAACATCGTTAAAATTCTTAAAGAGAAATTTTATCTTCTATTACATTCAATTCGACTAAAAAAATTAATCTCTTGTGTAAAAAGTCAAAAAAATTTGAGTGATTAAAAATACATAAAAGTTTCTTTTGTACTCAACAAGACAAATTTTTAATTTATAAGTTCATATGGTTTATCTCTTCTAAAGTAAATAATTAATTTTAAATGATAAAATAAAAAATATTAACAATTAATTATCACATAAATTATTATTATTTTATGCAAACATATGATTAAACATAAATAATTATTACATTAGTCGTTAATCTGTTCACTTCACTAATTTATCACTTAAAAAAATAAAATCCTAATTAGTATAAAAGAAAACCTTTTATTCGCAAGATAAACTAACTCCACTCTTAATCAAAAAAGATATTTCGACATGACAATTGATGTGGAACACCTTATTTTTATATGATTTAACCTTTTAATAGTATTTTCACTCTTTTCTGTTTGTGTCTCATTTTCTACACACACTCGTGTATTTGTATTTTTGTACAGAATCAAATACATATATGTGTTGAAATAATAATACTCCTCTAAATATAGACGGGTTGATATCCACGCGCCCCGAAAGTTGGCGTGAGTGAGACAGTGTTGTCACAAACTTGTTTTTCCCCAAATTCAAAGCCTTTTTTGGTCAAACTCAAATCAAAACCTCATCATCACATACATCACACTCAACACCCCAACAACAATACAATCTCTCCAAACATAAATTAAAACCATTCTCACTCACATTTTCGTCTCAGTAACTATAATCTCGCCACACAATAAAATCAATGTTTCTTTTCAAACTGTAACAGCTACAACACCTTTAACATTCCGCCCAAATCATAGCCCAATTTTTCCACCTCTTTTATTCCTTTATTATATAGTTGACTCCTACTTAATGTGCCACTAGTCAATCATATTATAAAATAATTACTACTATATACTAATAAACACACTCTTTTTCATTCTTGTTGATTTTGCTGGTGAAATAAAAGAAACTTTACTTTCCAAGGAAAAACAAAAGAAATGGATGATCTTTTGTGTAAAGAAAAAGAAACGGTCTTGGAAGTAGAAGTGAGAAATGAAGAATACCAATTGAATCAATCACACCAAGAATTTGATGTTTCAGAAGAGGAACATGTGGGTGTGATGATTGAGAGAGAGATCGTTCTTGGGTTCAAAAAAGATGAAAACTTGGTGTTTGATGACTGGTTGAAACGTGCTCGTTTGAATGCAATCAATTGGATTCTCAAAGTTTGTTCATCGACCTATTTTTTATTTTACCATTCTAATTCAGTTTCATTAATTAAACTTCAATTTGGAAAGAAAAAAAAAAATCTTGTTTTTGATTCTTGACTTAAATTTTTCTTTTCTTTTCTGGCTTTGGATGGTGAAAATTTGAAAATTACTTCAGACAAGAGCAGCATTGGGTTTTGGCTTTCAAACAGCTTATTTATCAGTGACATATTTGGATCGATTTCTTTCAAAGCGTTCCATTCATGTAAGTTTAAATAATGTTCTTTCTATAGCAGCATTGCTTTCTATTAATTGGTCACTTTTGTTTAAGTTTTTATTCAATCAAATTAGTTAGTAATTACCCTTTTGGTTGAATTTTCCATTTTTATGTTGCAGGGTGAGAATCATTGGGCAATTCGGTTGTTATCAATTGCATGTCTTTCTCTGGCTGCAAAAATGGAAGAGTGTAATGTGCCAGGGTTATCAGACTTTCAATTGGAAGATTATTTTTTTGATGGAAAAGTGATTCAAAGAATGGAGCTTTTGGTGCTTAGTACATTGGAATGGAACATGAGTATAATCACTCCCTTTGCGTTTCTTTCTTATTTCATCAAAAAGTTCTGCAATGAATCACCAACAAGTTCTGTTGTTTCCAACACAATGCAAAGAATCTTCACTGTAATAATGGAAGGTGAACAACCATCAATCATGAATACTTGAATGTGTGTTTTTTTCTTTCTTTTTGTTTCCATTCTTGTTTTTGAGAATGATGTGAATTTTTATGTTCAAACATGGATTAACCAAATGTATATATGTTTTTTTAATGCAGAGGTTAATTTGATGGATCACAAACCATCTGTTGTTGCAGCAGCTGCTACTTTTGTGGCATTGGATCAACAATTGACCATAGAAGATGTGAGGTTAAAAATGAATTCAATTTCTCAACATCCATTACTTGAAGCAGTGAGTTTTTGTATTAATTTTTTCATCAAGTTTCACCAAAATTATGCTTAGAAGAACTTGTTAATTGATCAATCAATTTTGGCCTTTTTTTTATTCATTTCACAGAATGATGTATTTGCTTTCTACAATCTAATTCAAAGATTATATGAGGAGAAGATTAAAAGAGTAGAACTTTTATATACACCGAATTCTTCAGTTATTCGATCCAGACCTATTCACTATGCTGTTGCTATGACAAAGAGAAGAAGACTCTCATTCATTGATGATGAAGATGGTGGTGACAAGAAGGGACCACACCAAGAAAATCCCAAAATTTGAACTTTTTGAAGTTTTAACAGTTCTATGTGAAGATTATGTGTTGTCCATCTTTGTTACTTTTTGCTATAGTATCATATCACCAAGAGAGAGGGGGAAAACTTACAAGAGAAAGGTATTGATTGTTACTAGACGAAAAATTGGTTTGGATTCATTGGTTGTTACCATGAGGAACAGCAAAGAAAATGTGGAAATAAAAATTCAGGCTTTGGGATACATACAATAATCAGAGTCTAAATAGCACCAATACCTTGAATTGAAGATATATCCAGTGTCCAACACATGTCAGTGTCTGACATCGATATATGTGATTATATTCGATAACTTATATTATTTTAAAAGTATTATTATTATTGGTGTCTACGTGTCATGCTGATATGTGTTTGGTACGTAAGTGTTCTATCTTTTGGAGTGCCCAAAAAAGGAGGTAAACCAAAGCTATATGCTGATCTACAAAGGGGTAGAAACAGCCAGTTAGGCCATAGTAAAAATTTGAAGTAATCACTAATTTAGTCCATAAAATGGAAGTGTTAATATAATTTGATCTCTCAAATTAACAAAGTTTTAAAATAATTTTTGAAATTGAAAGTTCTCAGTTGCATTTGTCACCTAGATGAAATTCGGAGAAAAACTAACAAAATATTAATGTGATGGGAAATTTTCATTTTGATAATTATTTTTTAGTTTTGTAAATTTTAGAGATCAAATTGATTTACACCTATATTGTCAAAGGATTAAATTGATGATTGACATATTTTTCTCTTTTACGGTTTTACCCTTATATCTCTTGCAACCTACCTTTTGATGGATGCCAGGGATACTTTAGTGAAGTCTTTAAAAAGGCTGAAATGGAGACTAGAAAACACTGTTAGTGTGATAGGATGCATGGTTTGTAAAGATATTGATTGGATTTGTTTGAATGTTTGAAACTGCTTTTAAGGTGGGACCTACCGTTTTGCCTTGTGTTCATGGGTCATGTAACCCAAGATGTTTGTGGAATCAAAAGTATTTTTATGTTTGTTCTTCTCTAAAGCAATAGATTTTTATGCACTGCTAGATTCATTCATCGTATAATAACATCCTAAACTTAGGTGCAAATTATTGTTTGTTCATTTTCTTTGATGATTAGCAAGGGAGGCATTTTGTCACACTTGAAATTGACTCCTCCACAAGTTTTCATACATTTCCATCATTCTCTCCAATTTTTTATTCATGTGTTTCAAACCTCACCTTTAAAACAAATTAACAATTTTTAATATTGAAAACCCCCTTCACCCTTTTGTATTCAAGAGACTAGATTCAACTCCTTCTCAGTTCACCCGAGGGATCCATTCCCCGTAGTAAATGCTGAGATTAAGATAAAATTAGTGTTAACAAGAAAGTGAAGACAAGATTTTTCAAATAGAAATTTTGAAAAAGATTATTGGTGTCAGCGGTCAGAATGGTACTGGCATTGAACAAGGCCTACTCTGTTTTTTCCTGCTTTCACTTCACTCCCTTTAATATATAGTGTTAATGATGATCTCTTGCATTATCTAATCAGCTTTTAAGATGTTTTAAGTTCATTATTTTAATCTATAGTGTTATTGATTATCTCTTGCATCATATAATCAGCTTTTTAGATGTTTTAAGTTCATTATAAGAATGACAACTATAAGTAGCATGAACAAGAAGCATGCTTTTCGAGGTCCCTTAACAATGAAAATTAGACCTACAAGAAAGTTCAAACAGTCAAATAATTTTGTATCAAGGGCCTAGACAACGAAGAATATGAGAGGGTACAAAACATTGGAAAGACTGAAACTGATGGACCTGAAGATGGTGGTTGGAAAAGTGTAGACTGTGTAGAACTAAATGATATGCAATTATGTTTGGTACCGCGTCCAATCTTGCATTTCTCATGTTCCAAAGCATAATCACTGCAGTTTTATAGAAGCTACAAACTGTTGGTTTTAATTTGACGGGCGTTGAAGTCATTCCCACCGGAAAAACAAACAAGATATTATTCCCCTAACCATTCTTTAAAACACAACAAGGGATTGTATGGCAGCCGCAGCTATCATAATGACCTTTCATCCAAGAGCACACAAGAAGATGGTTTGCTTATATAGCCTTCACTTCTTTAGTATTGAATTGAAGTACTTTCTACTTCCTTATAAAGGACACTGCCCTTCTGATCTTCACCAACAAGTATTAACAATCATCCCTGGCTAACTGCAGCATTCAAAATTAACATTGTTCCGGTCTTCCGAACAAGGGAACCAACCTGCCAGAGATAATTTTTTATCACAATGAGACACCATACACGTCTAATTGAAAAAACATCACTCAAACTCCAGTAAATGATGGGAATTTATACATATTACACTAACTCCTTTCCTACCACAGATACATTCATGATAAATGCACAAGTTAAAAGCTATCTTTGTAGACCTACTATGTTCAGTTGACAGTAGACATACTGTTTCAGTGTTTCCAATAATACTGTTACAGACGAGTGAAAATATCTTACGAAACATACATTGATAAACCAAAATATTTTTGAGATAAGAAACATTAATTGGTAAGGATTCTTCCACAATATACGAGAGACCAAGCAATATCCTCCAATGCTGCTTGGCCTCTATCATACTGTATTATTTGTTCATAATTGAAACTACCCTTCCTTTCAGTTGAATGGCAAAATATACAAGTACATTTTCCACAACAGAAGATGCCAGCCCAAGATCTCAAAACTAAACAATTTCTTCAGTTTAATTGCTCATCTGTAAATCTACTTACTACATCCTAGTTGAGACAAAGAACTCAAGTCTAAAAGGCCTAAAAATACCAGTTTCTTTGACGATTACTACTAGATTAGAGGAGAAATCTATTACATAAATTTTATTTTTCATTTAAATTTTGATACTCAGTCATCCACAATGAGTGCACTGCTGAGCTGAAAATCCTAATAGGCATCACCAGAAGCTTTAATCTCCCGTCTGTATTCTTAGAATAATCTAACCTGGATTGCATAACTCTCCACATTTTATCTATTTACAGTGATGACGACTTAAAGTTATACGGTTTCCTTACTCTAGTCTAGAAGTTGGTAGCAAGCACCAATCCAACAGGCACGCGGAAAGAAGATGCACGTGAATCCTTCTAGAAACAAACTCCGTGACAAAGATAGTAAATATGAGAAACTGTAGATGGGAATCATCATAATTTCATAAATAATAGTAAACAAATAAATCATTCAAATTAAGAGAAATTATAACCCCGTACATTGAAAAAACACCTCATTGTACAAAAATCCTAGTTCATATAATATATATCGCTTTGAAATTTGACAAAAATCATCCAAAATGTTTGATAGATGTACTGTGACACCAGCAACAAAAACAAAACATAATCTCTACTTTGTTGGCCTACAAAAAATTCATGCTAAGAAAACACGTGGTTTAATTGGCATCTTTTAGAAGAGACGAGGACCAATCAAGAACCTTGACTTCCGTGAGAGAACGCTAACAAACCACAGTTTCAAACTAAGCGTGACCAAGAATGTACCTAATTGTCTGAATTTAATTTAGGCAGATCCCACAGGAATCATCTTTAAAGCTGCTCCAATTGGCATGCCAAGGACTCCAAGGAAAACGCTAACAAACCACAGTTTCAAACTAAGCGGAGATGTGTTGGCATAGGTGCCCAAGAATTCAACTATTACAATTTGGAAGATGGTGGTGCAGGCGAGGACAGCTGTGAACACATAATTCTGCAGTATACCTTCAAAAACATTTATCCTCTCCATATCCCTAGAACTGATCTCATTGAAAACCTAACAAGACATTTGAAAACAAGTAACGTTAATAAAGTACAAAATCAGAGAACCTATTACAGGGACCAATAGTTTAAACTTTTAATATAAGAAATTTCAGCACGCACAAAAAAAGGATTAAAAAAATATTCAACTACAATATTGTAGTATTCCAAAATTCAGAATATTTATTTAGATCATTATTAATATTTTATTATTGACAAAGAGGAAAACAGACTTCTACCATGGACTAACTACAAAGGTGGGTGAGATAAAGCAAAACAAATTTGTCTGGTCTGAATAAAAACATATCCCCAGAATAGTGCAGTGATGTCTAAGTTTACCTGACAGAATACAAATGAATTGAAAATGAGTGTATTTAATATCAGATCACAATCCGAGCCGTCAAGATGAAAAGCTGCTTTTCCTCTTGTCTGGAGTAGCCAGATTATGACAAATTGATATATTGATTGCCCCAAGATATTCCTCCACATCACATTACTGATAAAGTTTCCTTTCCTACCGACTGGAGGTCTTTTCATCAACTCATCATTAGGAGGTTCAGTGGCAAGTGCAAGTGCTCCAAGAGTGTCCATAATCATGTTGACCCATAGAAGTTGAACCGCAGTAAGGGGAGCATTTCCTGAAATTTTATATATATCATGAGGAAAAAAGAACGAAGTACATAATGCAAAACAAATAATTTAACTTTGGTAAGGAACATAATAACAAGAAAAGCATCATGATTACCGGTCAAACAGGCAGAAGTGAAGTTGACAATCAAAGCAACCACATTTACAGTTAGCTGGAACTGCACAAACTTCTGTATGTTTATGTAGACCGAACGGCCCCATTTGGCCACCGTCACAATAGTTGAAAAGTTATCATCTAGTATTATTACATCGGCACTTTCTTTTGCTACCTGAAATTGGCAAAATAACAGCTTTACAAAATATAGTATCAAGTACAATTTGGCGTTACGATTACTCCAAGGACTAAGAGCATCTGCTAGCAACCAATGATAAGATTGGATTTCAGAGGTAGTGTTATACATACAGTGCAAAACATCTCTATGAACAAAAACTTCTCCACTTGTTATAGACAAGACTACCTTGTTGTACAGACTAAATTATGGAGTGTCATTTGCCATTTTATATATCATAAGTTCTTCACATTTAGTAATACATATTAGATAACTCAAACCAAATTTGCTTTCAATCAGTCAAAGAGCATTGGAAAAAAAATGGGCCCACTATATCCAAAATCCCAAATAAAATTTAATTCATGGTTTTCAAATTTCTAGAAAATAAGATCTTTATTGAGACAAGATTGGTACATTGTTGTCTAGACTCTTGACATACCTCAGTTCCAGCGATGCCCATTGCAAGTCCAATATCTGCTTCATGAAGTGCTGGAGCATCATTTGTACCATCACCAGTAACTGAAACAACCTCTTCAAATGTTGTCCTCAAGAGTTTCACTAGCGTATGCTTATCCATGGGTGAAGATCGAGCCATTACCTGCAGATGTAGATATATCACAAGTTAATCGTACACAAAAAAAAAAAAAAAAATCAGTAAAGGGTAATGTAGACCACCAAGCTTTGACAGTCATCTAGAATATTCAAATGGTCCATTTATTATCAGTACGTTGCTTTTAACGGCAGTCAACATCCACCTAATTAGATGGCCTTTTTTAATTAATAGCCACAACAAGACATTACGGTGTCGTTTGATCCATACTCCACCTAGTGGGAAAATATTTTGTTATTGTTGGTGTATACTGTGTGATTTGAAGGGTACAGAGTGTTTATAAATATGCATAATAATAATTTTCGGAATATGCATAATAACAATTTTGCATAGGCTGCTGAGAGTCGTCAGTTATCGTTCTAGTAAATCTTTAAGATATTGGCCTGTTTATGGCAACTAAATATAACCAAAGTTAAACGTAAACAAAAAAAAAAAAAAAAATCAGTAAAGGGTAATGTAGACCACCAAGCTTTGACAGTCATCTAGAATATTCAAATGGTCCATTTATTATCAGTACGTTGCTTTTAACGGCAGTCAACATCCACCTAATTAGATGGCCTTTTTTAATTAATAGCCACAACAAGACATTACGGTGTCGTTTGATCCATACTCCACCTAGTGGGAAAATATTTTGTTATTGTTGGTGTATACTGTGTGATTTGAAGGGTACAGAGTGTTTATAAATATGCATAATAATAATTTTCGGAATATGCATAATAACAATTTTGCATAGGCTGCTGAGAGTCGTCAGTTATCGTTCTAGTAAATCTTTAAGATATTGGCCTGTTTATGGCAACCTCTAACTAGACTTTTTAGTCCTGAACACCAAGTGCATCCACGTACCCCACCCTCATCATCCCCCAAAAGAAATGCACATAAAAACTCAAACTCAGATAAAAGCAGCTAATTCTTCAAACAAATTGCCAAGAACATTAAAAAAAAATGGATTAAATGACATTATTGATATGTACCTGAATTTTTGGAATGATATCAAGCAATTCCTCCTCACTCTTCTCACGGAATTCAGGGCCTTCAATTGCTATACCATCTGTTAAAATTCCACATTCTCTAGCAATTGCCTTTGCAGTATTTATGTTGTCTCCGGTAACCATCCTAACAGTAATACCGGCCGACCTACAAATGGCTACAGACTCTCGAACACCAGGACGGACTGGATCTTTAATACCCACTATTCCTATACAAGTGTAACCACTAATAGGAATACGATTTCCAACTAAAAAATCATCATGAATATCCACATAAGCAAGGCAAAGGGTCCTGAGAGCTTCGCTGGCAAATTTTTCAATTGTATCGTTCAAGTGACTGATGGAGTCTTCATCAAGTGGAACAACCTCACCATTTAAGTCAACAACTTTGTCACATGCAGATAGAATTATTTCAGAAGCGCCCTTGCAGTGTGCTCTGTAACCACCATCTGGAAGCTGTAGAACTACCCCCATGCGCTTCTTTATAGAGTTAAATGGTTCAACTTTAACAAGTTTTGATACTTGTCGTACTTGGTGGAAATCACCACCAAGTGATAGCCCAAATTCCAAGAGGGCAGACTCAGTTGGTGATCCCAGAATCTCAACCTTCCCATTTTCATTTTTGACAACTTCTCCTCCAGTGTTGTTGAATATTGATTCAAGTAGAATTGCCATAGCAGAATCAGGAAGATCACATGAGAAATCAGAAGAGTCTATAGAGCTCTTTACCTCTTTGATCTTCCCACATATGCAAGCTTTTACAACAGTCATATGGTTCGTAGTTAATGTGCCAGTTTTATCACTGCAGATAGTAGTGGCAGATCCCATCGTCTCACAAGCAGCCAAATTGCGGACAAGTGCCTTATCATTCATCATCTTTTTCATGGCAAAAGCAAGGCTCAAAGTCACAGCTAAAGGTAAACCTTCAGGAACAGCAACAACAACAATTGTAACGGCAATAGCAAAGAATTCCACGATTTCCATAGCATCATCACCAGACCATGTCCATTGCGAACCTTCTTGCAGCTTGCGGCTAAATAGCCCTTGGACCAGCACAGAGAAAGTCACAACAGCGAAAAAGAGGCCTATTTTCCCAATAATGGTAGCCACACCATTGAGTTTTACCTGCAAGGGAGTTTCATCATCTCCCCCTTCACTTAGAGTAGCCATCAGTTTACCCCACTGGGTTCTCATTCCAACAGTAGTCACAAGCATCTTGCATGATCCATCCTGGACTTTGGTTCCAGATAGAAGAAAAGGATTAAGGTCACTCACATCCACTGGTTCACTTTCTCCTGTCAAACTTGATTCATTTATCAACACAGAGAAACCGGACACAAAAAGCCCATCAGCAGGGACTTGATCTCCAATATTAAGATGAACAATATCACCAGGAAGTAGATCATATATTGAAATTTTCTGTCTATATCCATTTCGTGTGACCTGAACTGTAATTTTTTTCTTCTCTTTGTCTAGATCCTTAAACTGCAATGATTGTCTGTAATCACTAGTAGCAGTAACAAACACTACAAGCAATATGCTAGCAACAATACCAATCCCATCCTGTGCACCCTTAGGCCACCCTTCCATTATTAAACCCACCACTAAAGATACAAAAGCACAGACCGCGAGTATCATAAGTGTTGTATCTTGAAGTGCTTCCCATACAAAAACCCAAAATCCCCGGACTGGACTTTCAGTGAATTTATTAATTCCATAAACTTCTTTTCTCCGATTCAGTAAAGGCTCGGATGTTGAAATCCCATCATTGACACAGGAATTGAGTTTGTTTGTGATACCCTCAACCCCACCATGAGTTTTCAACTTCTTCACATCACGTCCATCAACAATTGATCCAGCCTCATCAGCACAAATTTCAAAACCTGCAGCTTTAACTTCCTCCGGTACATTGTACTCACTTGACAAAGTTAGGCCTGGAGAGAGGAAAGACTTACTTAAAATATATTTATATATAAGTGAAAACCTTTACAACAATTTTAAAATACATGTAAGTTAACATTCTTACCATGAATAAACTGAAGTGCAGCTTGTGAAACCAACACTGCAACTCTGAATTTCTCCTACAATGTTTAGTGGTGGTAGAGAATTAATAGAGTCCAGAATCCTTTTTATAACATTTAAATGACCATATCCTTTCTCTCCGCACAAAGTTAAGCTATTTGAGCAATTATAGTGGGAGGAAAAATATTCCAATCCTTCCATCACTCAATTTTCAATTCCAAATGTTATCTGCTCAAACTTAAGTAACGTTTGCTGAAATATATAAAGACCTAAAGAAATTATTTAACCACTGGCATTCCATTAATGAACCAAATATTTTTTCTCATTAGCATAAAAATGTATGCCTGCCTCAAACCAAATCAGCTTTTCATTCAATGTATATAAAACAGGAATACCGACACAGACACACCATACACGACACTGAAACATAAATACCAGTAATAATTTGAGAAAATGAATTAATTGAATGTAATCAAAGTGTCAGTGTGGTGTGACACCGATATGTGGTGGACACCAGGACGGTGCTAGAAAGTTCAATACTTCAATGTAATAGAACAATACTAAGAAGATAATCAAAACAATAACAAAATTTATTTAAATTTAAATATACGAAACATTAAGATTTGTGGACAAAAATTGGGAAATTAGGGAAGTAAACCAGAATATAAATAGCAAGTTTCCATTTTAGGATATAATCTTGATCTAGAAAGAAAAACGAAAAGAGTTATAATAAGATATGAATCGAAACCTGATTGGAGCGTCTTATAGCTTCAGCTTCAAATCGTTTGGAGAGATTAGCAGTAAATCGAAACCTTCTCTTACGATTCTTAACAACCCAACAAAGCTTCCTCCATCTCTGAAGCGCTTCTTCCGATGAGTTTTTCGACTTCACATCACCGAAATTCTCGTTCAGGTAACTCTCCATCTATGCTCTTCTTGCTTTCAAAGCTCAACGAGAAAAAAGTTTGACTAGTAGTTTTTGGAACCAACTTAAACGGTTAAGAATAATGCATTTTTTGTTTATTTCTGTTTATTCATGCGAAATTGAAATTGGTCTACACTGAGAAACTTTAAGCACACGAAAGTTGAGAAATATTGTTCTTCCGGTTTCAAGAATTAGGACAATCGTCAACTTCACAAACACACGGAAGGCACTGCGCAAGTCAAAGTGAAACAATGTAAAAGAAAATATGCTATATTTAGATTTGGATCTAGTTAATGTTTATATATAAAATAAAATAATTAAGGAAAAGTCGTTTTTCTTTTTGCGAGGTGATTAAACTAGTTTTATATTTTCCGTTTGATTACAATAATATAATAATAATAACACAAATCTTTAGTAGGAGTGAAAATATTTAGTAGGTGTATTTATGATAATGTTTGCACGTTAGCAAGAGAGCTTGTTTATGTCTGATAACGCGTCCCATGTCAGACGTGGGACCCTCGTCTAAGTTTTTCAGTTTTTCCTATTGGAGATCAATACTTAAAAAAAATGATGAATTTTGATTCTACGCAATAATCTAATTGGTGTCCGATTTAACAAAAAAAATAATCTAATTGCCTTTGGCAAGTAGCAATCGGCCGTTAACATCCAAGAAAACACAATTGGGTAAAATAGTTACAAGATTTAGTTTTTTAATCCTACTTTCATTTAGTTGTCTCAATCTCTCAATTAATTCATTATTAATCGTGACCTTGATATTTCGTACGGGTAGATGGTGAATGCACTTCCCTATCAAAGTAGTATGCTACTTGTTCAAGTCTCACGTTTAAGAATTAATTTGACTTTTTTTCATTACAATAATTCGACTTTTTTATGTATTAAAGACTTGCATAGATGTGTGTCTTTGAGAATATTATAATTTTTTCGAATAAAATTGTGTGAGAAGGTTCGTAATTATTTCTTTGTAAAAATTGTAAGTCAATAATAAATTATTACATTTGTCTCTCTATATAAAATTATATTGAGTAAATTACGAAAATTAAAAAAATTGATTGTAATATTAAATTTATTGATAATTTAAATTATTTTATTAGTTTATCTATGAAGAGAAAAAATGTCAGTTTATAGATTTATTGCATATCACAAAAAAAAAAAGTGTAACATAATATTAGAGCTAAATTTATAAATAAATAATTAATTATAAAAAAAGAAAAAGATAAATCACAAGAAAATTTTATATTTACGAACATAGATAACATTTTATTGTGAGGTTATGAATGTATAGAGAGTGAATAACATTAAAGTTGTCAACTATCTTTTGTTTAACCTCTTGGTGTGCTTTGTGTGAATAATTTTTTTTATCTTATTGATTTCTCAATAAATACGCGCATCATGTTAGATTGGACAAAATCAATGTGGTTTCCATGAGAAGGTAACAAAAGACAAAAGAGAGATTTTGGGGAAGGAAAAAATTACTAAGTTAACTAATAATACTAATTAAATAAATAAACGGATAAATTGAGTGATACTAGGAAACAAAGTGGGGGAAGAATGTTAAAGGATGTGAACAAGATTTTTGTTGTATGAGAAAGATAATTTGAAAGCAAAGTCGATTTTGTTTTTAAAAGTAAAAAAGAAACATGAAATAGATAAATTAAATATTCATTCCAACTCACAATAAATGATTTATTTGATCACGCATAATAATAAAAATGTATATTAAGAATTAGTTTGACTTTGTTTCATCACAATAATTCTACTTGCATAGATGTGTGTCTTTGAGAATATTATAATTTTTTTGAATAATATTGTGTGAGAAGGTTTGTAATAATTTATTTGTAAAAATTGTAAGTCAATAATAAATTATTACATTCGTCTCTCTATATAAAATTATATTAACTAAAACGCGAAAATTAAAAAATATTGATTGTAATATTAAATTTATTGATGATTTAAATTATTTTATTAATTTATCTATAAAGAGAAAAAAAAATGCTAGTTTATAGATTTATTGCATTATTTATTACATATTAAAAAAAAGTGTAACATAATTAGAGCTAAATTTGTAAATAAATAAATAATTATAAAAAGAGACAAAGATAAATGACAAGAAAATTTTATATTTAAATAACATTAAATTTGTCATAACATTCTAGCCCTTACCATTTGAATTTTTGTTTGTACTTAAAGAATAAATACTGCATCATCTTATTCTCATTACCAATTGATCCGCGATCAATTGACCGTGGGAATGTGTGGACGGTAAAACAAAAGAGAGATTTTGACGAAGGAAAAAATTACTAACTTAACTAATAATACTAAATAAATAAGTAAATACAAGGATAAATTGAGTGATACTAGGAAACAAAGTGGAGGAAGAATGTTAAAGGGTGAACAAGATTTTTGTTGTATGAGAAAGATAATTTGGAAGTGAAGGCAATTTTGTTTTTAAAAGTAAAAAACAAAGATGAAATAGATAAATCAAATATTCATTTCAATCCACAATGAATGATTTATTTGATCGTACATATTAAAAAAATGTATAAATAAAAAAGAGAATAATATTTTAACTAAATCACTTTTATCAACTATTAGTGTATTACTGTTAGTATAAATACAAAGTATAAAATATCAATTTATGAGTGATATAGATAATATTATTAAGAAGATAAAATAGAAAAAATAAATTAATATTGCATTAAATATAAAAGTGTTCTTGTGTATAACTTTAGTATTTCTAACAGAGTATTGTGATTATGGCATTAGTGTTTGTAGTTAAAGTAATGAATAACTTAGGTTTTTTGAGATTATTTTTGATTCTTGGGTGTTTATTATTTTACCACTTTCCCTCAATTTTATAGCCCCCAATCACATAAACTTAACTAGTGAGATTTTTGTTGAGAATTTGGATTTTTGGATGATTATGAGATTTTTGTCGAGAATTTAGGTTTTTGGATGATTATGAGATCAAGTCAATTTTTTCAACAAGTAGATTTAATATTTGATAAATGGGTCACTTAAGTCTTATTTTCGAAGACTGAGATGAATATAAATTATATGACAGTCCACAATTCCCATGCATTAACTTTGTAAAGGTGAAATGTTTAAGATAAAATAATACATCTTTGTAAGATTTCATGACTTCTTTCCAATATAAAAATTATAAATGTTCATGATAGTCCAATTATGTTATCAAAATTATGGTCTGTGTGGTTAGTGGTCCTCTTTACATTGGTTTTTTTTATTAAGTATTCAAATCAAATATGATAAAAAAAATTGTGCGACCCAAATTTGTCCCATAAAAAATAAAATCGTAAAATGATCATCGACAATTATAAACTAGTGACTTGTTATTTCATCTAAAATTGACTATTACTTTGACTACGTGTATCGTAACAAAGTCGTAGCTATTGCCAGCATGTAAAACGTCAACTTAACATTTCTCTTTTTTCTTAAAAAAAAACACATTTCTCTTTATGAAAACCAGAGAATCAAAGCAAAATAAAGTGCTACCTCTAGCATAATTTATATCACAATACTTTACAAAGCTTCTTCATTACAAATTGGTGGAATATATACAAATGATGCTTGGTTCTCTCCTTGGGGATGGATCCTCCTAAGCCATTAACTAGTATACACCGTTAGATTCTTGGAGTATATACAGAACAGAAGGATACCTGGTAGAGTATATACAAATGTTGACATTTATGAGGCACGTGCAGCGGCGTTGCCGGATCTTGGTTGCCGTAGAAGCTTTATAAGTGTCTCCGCCTGTCGGCATGAAGAGGAACAATCAACAATCGGATAAAACAAGAACAAAAACTCCACTTCCCCCATCAAACACGCAATCAAAACATTGAAATAATGAAACAATTGCCCATCCTTAAATGAATTTTAGTATTTATTTTCATAATAAATATCATAAATTTTTATTTTAATAAGTCTCTCAATTTAATCTCTAAATTGATGAAATAGCAAATTATGTGATCAAAAGTAAAGAATCTAATTTGCACCAAATAAAAAAAGAGTAAAGAATTTAATCTAGTCATTCAATTAAAAGTTTTATTTATTTATTTTACAATCAACGTATTATTTTAAAATAAAAAATTTAATTAAATATATTAATTTTTAATTACTTTTTTTGTTTATATTATAATTCAAAAAGAATAATATTTCTTTACAAACATTTATCAAAACCAAATAAAGATTTACCTACTGACTTAAATATCTACCAAAAGAAGCATACAACCTTCAGAATTGTTGCATTTTTTTTAAATATTAAATTAATTTATATTTTTTTATTTACAGAACTAAATTATTATTTCATAAATTTAAAATGATCGATTTTGATAGTTCAATGACAAAAATACCTATTTTGTATTTATATTTTTTTCTCTTCATAATTTTAATGCATTTTAACTAACATTATTTTACTAAATGAAAAATTTAGTATTTACTTAAAATGATTTTTTTTACAAATAATGTAAATTAAATAGTAGTTTTATCTTTAGAAAAAAATATTGTTATTTTTTTGTAACATTTAATAGTAATTTTTTATTAAAAAATATATTTTTATAAAAAGTAAATAAATAAAGTCTTATGATAAATTTACAAACGAAAATGGAGAGACACACATGAGTTCAATTTAGTATAGATCAATTTTCAAAATCTAAAAAGACGTTTTGCAAACTGCATTAATTATTATGGAGAAACTTGACATGGAATACGTTAGATGTAGACATCCATTGCTATTATTTATCGATATCATATCGTTCTTAAAATCTACTATCAAATATGCCATTCGATTTTAAAATATAAATAAAAACATATTAATTAAAAAAATGAAAATAAAAGTAAATAAAAAATAGCTTATTTAATCTTAATTTTAAATCAAATATAAATTTTCTTTAATTTAATTTTTGTTTATATTAGATATGAGAATAGTAATTAAACAAGAAAACTTTTAAATTCTCACAAAACAAAATAGTGTACTGGTATATTCGTATATTAGATATTCATTTATACAAAATATTAAAGATTGACTAAATCAACAGTAAGAGTACATTTGTCCGATGATTTTAGTTCTCAATTATTATATATAAATTATTATTTTTTAATTAAAAATTTTAATTAGATTTAATTGCAGTTTTAGTCTCTGTATTTTTATTTTTATCGATTCATTAAATTATTTTCTTTATTTTGAAATTCGATAATTTTGGTTTATTTTTCTAATTTTTTTTAACTAAAAAATGATAACGTGTGATACTTTAAATAAAATGACATGTGAAACGAAGATTTAGAATGATTAACACTTATAAAATAAAAATAAAACGTCGTAAAAATTTAAATTTCAACTTCAACTTTTTTTTATATATATTTTTAATTTAATTAATAATATAAGAATAATTAATGTATATAGATAATTTTTATTGTAGAATTGTCACGTCATTAAAGATATGTGTCATTGCTTAGTTTAAAAATACGAAGAATGAAATAAAATTGTAGATTTTTTAAATAGACGATCAATTTCGTAAATTAATAATATTAGAGAGAATAAAATAACAATTAAATTTTCTAATTAAAAATCATAAGAAATCAAGATAGATTAAAAGTGTAAAAATTAAATTTTTTATGGGATTAAATCTATAATAAATAAATAAAAAAAATCATTAAAACTATAGTATTCAATTATTGATTAATTTAATAGTATCAAAACTTATAAATTTGTAAGTAGGAAGTAGAAATCGCTACAAACAACTTTTTTCAGTTTTGTTAAAAAATAAAAAGTCAAATAAAAATTTGCTAGAGTTTGTGGTGATATGGCATTACAGTTATTGGCATGCGGATAGTTGAGAAGTAAAATTACCTTTTGCTTGGCGCGATTGGTACCGGACTGAGAAAGAGCAACCAATGGAGGAATGGCTCCTTCACGACACACCATTTTAATATTACTCACATTCTCTTCACAAATCTCCAATAAAATCACCACCGCAATTTCCTTCTGTCTCTGCGTTCCTACCTCCACTATTTCCACCAACACAGGTATACCTCCTTCCTCCACCAACGCCGTTCTCGCCTCCATCATTGTCACCAGAACGCTCAACACATACGCCGACTTATCCACCATGTTAGAACCTAAATCTGCCATCAATTCCACTAACGGCTTCATGATTCCAGCCTTCAAGGCTCTAATTTTATTCTCTTTCACCGAGCATAGCGAATACAGCGCCGTCGACGCGTCCTTCTTCCCTCGGATTCCGCCGTTTTCTAAAAGGTTCACCAACGGCGGAATTCCTCCGTACCTTCCTATTTCCGCTTTGTTCTCTTCTGTCTGCGCGAGACGAAGCAGAGCACACGCCGCGTTTTCCTTCGCCGTTGGAGTTCCTGTTTTCAGTGCTCGAACCATAGGTTTAATCGCTCCGGACGAAGCGATAACGTCTTTATTCTCGTCGCAGAGTGAGAGATTTAAAATCGCTGTGATGGCATATTCTTGAAGCTGAAGGTCCGGCGCCGGCGAAGATAGAAGCGAAATTAACGGCTTTATAGCGCCGGCTTTCGCGATTCTGAGACGGTTATCGGAATTACTTTTGGCGAGTATTCTGATTTCCGTTGTGGCTTGTTTTTGTTGTTCAATCGAACAGGAGTCGAGATCGAGAACTAACTGGCAAATGAGTTCGTCGGAATTATCGGAAGCGCAAGCCATTAATAGGCGTCGGTTTTGTGAAGATGCAGTGGTGAATTCGTCGGATCTGTCGCTGTTGCAGTCACTGAAAGCGGAACTGGAATTATCGTTAAAATTGAAGTTCTTTTCCATCACGTACTTGAAATTGAAGTGACAAATACTGTATCTTAATTGGAGGAAAAGTGATAGAGAGATATTGGGTGGTAAAGCCCAAAAATATGGAAAAGAAGCTGTTTCAGCTCCGTTAGGGTCTGACACGTGCAAAAATTGAATGTTGACCATACCGAATCATAGTAACGGGGAAAAGTAGCACGTGCGATGGGGCTTTTTAAACGCGTGCCTAGATACTGAAACTGTAATGTAAACATTGTTTGTTACTGACTCTGTAATCGATGAAGTGAAGAGTGAGTTTTTCGAAGCTCTTTCTTTTGATTTCCTTTTTGAATAGTGTCAGTTAATTGGTAGTTAGGCTTTTATATTACTCCCCATCTCATAACAACAGAAAAAAAAGAGATAAGTTATTTTATTAAACTATAAAGCGACACTCATTAATTTGTGGTGGGCAGTGGAGTTGGATAATTCCCGGGGAATGTGTTTGGGTAAACTGAATTAAAAAAATGTGTTTGATGGGTCAGACGCACATGGTTGGATGAATCATGGGAATCAGTACAGGTCAGGAGAGGACGGTGATCATGAAGCTTGGCCATTGTTTGCTTGCTCTTCTATCTATCATTATTTTTTCTTCTTGTCGACTCTCAGTTCCCTCTTCTTTCTCTAACGTGGGACAAAGAAAACTAATTTAAAATAATATAACAATGTTTCACGCTAATCATAAACAATTTTCTAGCTCCGTAAAAGTAAAACACAAGCTACAAACCATTTTTACATTGGAACGGTCTAAGGACCTCAAATGAAATGAGAAAAAAATGAAACTTGAAATGTTAACTCTAAGACATTCATGTTCATGTCTTCAACCACAGATGTTTATGTCTTCAACCACTTCAAAAAATTATACCCTATACTCTTCCATTTATATTTCTATTTCTACGTTTATGCAAACTAGTTATTTTATCCATTTTATTTTATTTTTTTAAATTATTATATTCCACTAAATTGAGTTTTAGAAAATTTAAAAAAAAAAGATCTTTTGAAACACTTACATTTTAGAAAATTTGAAATTTATATATTGAAAAATTTAAAAGTTTTTTAATACACAGATATATTTTAAAAAATCGAATTTTGTGTAGCAACAAATTTTACATAAATGTGTTTTATTAAATTTGAATTATATATATCGAAAAACTTTTATAAAAAATTTCAATACACAAATATATTTTAGAAAATCGAACTGTGTACGAAAAAACTTTTTTAAAGTTTTCCAGTACACAAATGTGTTTTAGAAAATTTGAACTTCATATATTTTCAAGTTTTTGGAAAATTTATTTATCCATATAACTAAAAAAGCTATACACAAATGTGTTTTAGAAAATCGAACTATATATGAAAAAACTTTTTTTAAGTTTTCTGATACACAAATGTGTTTTAAAAATTTAAACTTTATGTGTTTTAAAAATTTTGAACTTTATGTTTTCAAGTTTTTGAAAAATTTATTTATCTATATAACCAAGAATATTTCTCACTTAAGAAATTATATGAGTTCAAAACATTCCGAAATTTTATAAAAAAAATTCTGAAGCACAAATGTTTAAAAAAAAATAATTCAAACTGTGTCCCAATTTTTTTTTTTTAAGTTTCCTAAACACACATTTATAAATAAATAAAAACTAAATTTTTAATAAAATGTGGGATAAGAATATAAATTTGGAGTACAAAGTAAAATCTTCCAAACTTCATGAGTAAACAAAGCATTCAAAATGAGTTCCAGCCATCAGTCAACTCTGTCCAATTTGATTCACTAGGATGGAACACAGTTGAGTCGGACCAACCTCTTTTTATTTTTATATGCTAAAAAAATAATTTAAGTTCATAGTATAAAACCCTGTAACTTAGACTCTTTCTCTTGACAGTTGACATTGAAGACTGAGATGCGCCACACTCGGCCACCCCTTTGGCCTTCTCTTGCTAGCACTGCTATCAGTGAACACTGCTACAAAATTACTACTAATGTAACTAAGTTATTCAAATGCCCCAGTTAAAAGGAAATGTAGGCTAAATAAAATACATTCAAATCCTCCTAACCAAAACGGGATTCCAGTATGAAGTAATCTTTACAAACATTATACTATTTTGTTGCATATTAGATAATGTTGGTATCGCGATAGCTGATCGTGAATTCAATAAACCTCACGATGTAACGCTCTAGTTCTTCCAAGTCCCAATCAATGAAAATGAGGACTAGAAGAGAGAAGAAAAACCAAAACAGAACACATGAAAGTCTCGACTGCATCCATAGTAGACTTTAATCAGTCAGATGTATGAGCCATGCTTCCAAGATGCCAGCGGAGGAGGGGCAATGCAACATGTCTATACATCTCAAACAGAAAATTAGTTTTCACATGTAGACTTTGACAGTAGCCAGAATTGTGGCATCTTGGCCAGTAAGAAATGTATGTTGATGAGCCTATTAAAAACCACTCAATCCAGAGAAATGCTTCTTCATGGCTTGGTCCTTCCTGTAATGGTTGTTTCTACCTCCTCCCCTCCCTCTCCCTCTACCTCTCCCCCTGTTATTTGAAGCATGATCACCACCTTCCACTTCAGAAACACCAGATTGTTTTTCCTGCTGTTGATTAGATTCAAATTGTTTGCCCCCTTCACTCTTCCACCTGCCACTACTACTCCCTCTGCCTCCTGTTTCAGAAACATGGAATCGATTATCACCCCCCTTGTACGAATTTTCCAACTTCTGTACTGCACCGAGAGGAAGGTTTCCACCTCGTCCAAGACCATGTATCAATTCTTTTTGAGCTTCATTAACTAAAGAAGCTTCATCAGAATTTGCAACAGCCACTGCACCTGCCACTTTGTAGCTATAATTCTTACCATCCTTGACATAGTATTGTGGCTTTTTCTTGGAACCCCATTTTGCATTAGAGGTATTTTGGACAGAGTTTCCAGTCCCTATTGCCCTTGATTTCCCTGATTTTTCATTCATTTCATCGCCAAGAATTTCATTTTCTTCAACTCCAGAGTCTGCTACACTTAGACCCAAGTCATCAAAAGAGTCATCATACTCATCATCATATTCATATTGTGATAAAAGCATAGCAGTTCTTGATGTATCTATCTCATCCTTTTTATCTAAAGTATTTGGATCTGGAAAATCAGCTCTAGATTTCCTCACAAATTTTCCAATTGGGGAAGAGGATGGCATCAATGGCCCTTCTATCTGTTGCTTCCCACTAAAAGCTTTGGTATTTGAGGACAACGGCGTAGAATCAATCAGTATACCTTTTCCTTTATCGTTCCTGGTAACAGCGGTGGACTTGGCTTGTGACCGTGGCACGGTCTCTAAAGAAGTATCCAAGCACATCAAATCTTTATGAAGGGTTCCCTCTAAAATTCTTTGAATAACCTCTTCAGGATTTTGGTCATAGACCTCAAGACAGGCAGCTAAAAACCCTTTACCATAATCCGGGAATAGGTCCCTAATTTGACTAATTTTTGACTCTATAACTACAGCATCTTCATTTGTCTGAATGGCTTGGTTGGGAACAGGGACCTTTGCAGAATATGGCTCCTTATTAATCTCCTTTGAAGAACTCAAAATCCCAGATAAATATTGAAGCTGTTCGTCGTCAACGAATATCCACCCTGAAATAGAGTAACTAGATTAGAAAAATAATACGCTACATTGTAAAAATGAAACAATTTAAAATATTAGTTTTGATTGGTCAGAGAGACCTGATTCCAGTTTATATTTAAACAATGAACAAGAGTTTAGCACTCTAAAAAACTTCACTAGATCAAGATTTTTGCCAATAAGCATAATAAACATAGCAATATGTGTAAAACACATTCAAGTGATATGTGCTACTTTACAAATAAGATAATTACCATTATGCTTTAACCCCTCAATCCTGCTTAATATATTGAAATTCCTTTCAACACCTTGAAGAAATGTTTCCTTCTGATGGATTTCCTGGAAACTTAATGATACGGAATTGACCTCTCTAAATGTTTGAACCAGAATATCTGCTCTGATGACTGGTTCCTCCACATTGGCAGGAAACATCTTCACAGAAGGTGGAAGAGTGATGCTATCTTTGAACACGTCATCACTTAAATAGCAAGAGTGCAATAATCGCCATCCAAACTTCACCAATCTCATTCTTAACATCTTCAAACTAACCACGATATTAGAGACCGTGTCATCTTGTTTGTCAGCAAAAATGACATGGAATCCCTTTTGCAAGGACGGAATTAGCGAATCGTGCAATCTGGCCAGGAAGCTCAGCAGTTCCTCATTCCCATAACTACAGCAATATAGACCACAAACATCAAAAAAATTATGGAAACTTATAATTGTCAATCTTAATCATAGATTCAATTTTGGTAAATAAAGCAACATAAATCTTTTAACATATGGAAAGCCAAATTTTTGTCTGATGAGTCATTTTCTGTAGAAATTTACTGTACTCGTCTTTATTCATCATAAAAATCATGTTTCAACAGTAAGGGATACCTCATCTCAACTGGGCAAGAGAAGAATAGAGCTGCTGGTTCGTATGCACTAACAAAAGCATCCATTGATACAATTGCATCGTTTATAAAGTCCATCACCTATTACAAATATAGATGACATCAACATCAGATGTATATGTCAAAGAACTACATAAATCAAGGAAAACCATTTCGAAACGCAAATAAAGTAAAAAAAAACAAATGATATGTGTTTTAAATAGCCCTGAAGTATTTAAAACATGTAGCCTTTGCTAAATCAAAATTTTAGTTCAAAATTTAAATAACTTTGAAGTATAGCTATTCATTCTTGTTTAATGCCTAGCCTTAGCTAGATTATGTCTGTGACTGTTTCTGAGCTTTACTGGAGTAGTAATAACTCCAAACTTAAGGTAAGGATAAGGAAAATGCTGAGGTATTAAACAAAGCAATTTACCTCTAGCAGATCAGTTTGAAGAAAAGTAGCATTTTGGTAATCAGGAGTTCCAGAAGCAAATAAGACCTGCACATAATACCCAAAAAGAAAATTATCAAATTCCTTTACAAAATTTTCCTTTATACTATATTATAACTATGTATAGAAACTTTCTATCAAGGTTCAGTAAATTATAAATAGTTTTCTAATTACTTTATTTTTAACATGTCAAATAATGTATTAGACATGGTAGAAAAGTTATCATCAGGCACACTATTTGTCAAGAGGATGTTCAAAAGAAATGCAAAGAAGAAAGTTATCATGAGTCATTCTTATTTCATAGATGCTATATTATTCAAAGGAAAAGAATGACACTTTCTCAGACCAAAAGTGCAGGTTCTGGGCATAAATCCGAATAATACAGAAACACTCAGTTATGCAAATTTAATATACAAGTTTCTTTTATGTACAACAGAACCAAACAAATGAAAAGTATTGGAAAATTGAGAAGATGCCCATCAAGTAATTATACATAAAATCTTGTGGACCAAAGTAGTTTATTGAGCACCAAAATGAAACACCAATTTATCTAATAAATATGATTCATAATGCAATAAAGATTTGGGATAACAAGAATCAACTGAACTAATATTTTCAAATAAAATTGACTTATTCACTGAAAGCCGATATAAAAACTAAAAGCCGAAAAAGAAAATGATTAACCAATTATTGATATATCACATTTACACTTCTGACAAATTACTGCAATACCTCCAATGATGAACTGCAACGTTCGTGCATTGTGCTTACAATGCCCATAAAATGCAATATTACTGCAGTCAGATTATCATGTATCCAAGGCTGAGCATTCAAAGCATTTCTAACCTGTAAGAGTGAGAGTAAATCAGAAAAGTAAGAAAAGGGGGTTAAATATGTTTGGCGATGCACTGCCATTACCACCACAAAGTGTACATAGAGAAATCACATGGATTGAGATAGCTCTATGAACATAAAATGTGTATACAGTGTCACAAAGTTGGATTAATCATTCTATATATTTTTCCAATAATATAGTAATTGGATTTTTTTCAGAAAGTTCTGTACAAGTGAACCAAAAAACAAATATTACAATCAAACAGAGAAAGCAACAGAATAAAGCAGCAGTGCAGATTGAGAGAAAGAGAGAAAACCAAATAATATCATAAATTTCATTTCACAATGACTGACGAGGCGGCTTCCCAGGGTTAAAAGATCACAATGAGCATCATCTAACGTTTGTGAGCAAATAAAGCCAAAAAAAGCATCTGCCAGACAAACTCCCAATAAAGACATTTTACTGTAACAATAACAAGTACCAACCGGAAAAAAAAAGATGATTTTGGCAAACAATTAAATCTTAAAAATCTCTGTAATTTTTTTTGTAAAAAGGGAGTGATTAAATCTATTATGAGATTAGCATTTGGAAGCCGTGTGGCAAATGTTAGATTAACATCATTATAAAAAATAGCTTCTTGCTAATTGTGATTCTGGGAATTCCAAAACAAATGCTTTTGGCGTATTATGCACCTGCTGATGGAATTGAATAATGGAAATACCCGTTTGTTGTTACTTGTAAGAGGGTGTGGAAAATATTATATAGGTATCGTCTAATCAGAGCATGGGAAATTGTTAAAAGGAAAAACCTTTACTTCCTAGGCAATTCTTCTAGAAGCTACAGTTATTGAAACTAATTATGCCGAAAGCAAGATAAGGGTATTTATTAAGCACACTGCATTTAAGGGATTCTAACTTAATAATATTCCACACTAGTAAAAAATTCTCACCAGCAATCTTGTCAGTTCTTCATTTGTATGATTGTATATGGCACATATATCAAACAACTTTGGCAAATCAAGCAACTTTTTCTCCTGCAAAAGAACTACAGGCAATAATAATGAATAACGGCGCAACAAAATGCAAAATATATAAGGCAACTGCCCAACATTAAATAGAAATAATTTTACCAAAAAATACATAAGTCAATGTGTGATATTTTGTTTTATATCTTCAATCTCAGAATTAAGTAGTCAAATATGCAACACACCCAAACACATTTTTAAGAACCAATGTTAACGATGGCAGATGATGATTCGTGCGGCAAACAAAAATCTGCAATAAAAGCATGGTGGATGGCGTTGCGGCCAGAGGCAAAAGTATGGCAGCTATGTTGATAATCCACACAAATACAATAAACTAAATCGATAGAAATAAAATAATATCATAAATCTCAGAGTAACATAAATAGACAAGTAGAGAGAAAAAAATATGACAAGTCTCAAAGTAACATAAATTGATCATAAACCTCGATAGCATAAATCCTTTAGGGTTTTCTCTTATGAGCAGTGTTATCAATGGTGGATGGTGGCCAGCCAAAAAATCTGCCATATAAACATGGCGGAAATTAGACAACACTGCTTTTGGGTCATGTGGGTTTTGGGTCGGGTCACAATACTCCGTTTCTCTTTTCCTGACTTTCAACCCACCATTCCAACTTCCGCACCATGAGAATGGTAGCCTTCATGGCCTGCCAATTAAAATCAGCAATACCATAAACTGTGTAGGTAGTTTGTCGAAAATCAGTCACAAAATAGTGCCATGGCCACTGTTTGATAACACTTCCATGAAAGAGAAATTTTATCAACTACAAGCTACTGATTTCTTATATTGCTGTCGAGCTTATGGTATGTAATTGAGATGGGCAAATCATTTACATAATTGATTAAGGAATAACCTCAGGATAATCAAGTACATATAAGATCTACAAGCACTAAAAATGGCAGTGGGGTGTTATAAAACTCCCACCTATTGCAAGGTCCGCGGAAGTGTTAGAAAATCATTGGCACTGGAATACCACCTTGAGATGACAAAATCGTTTATTGAATTTCTTGAAGAAATTTCTTGGCATAATATATAATCAATTATATATAAAATGTAAAGCATTAGTTTAGGAAAGGACCTAAGTAAGGAAACTAAGTAATGGGACAGCTATACCAGTAAAATCAAAATAAAAACAAAAAATATTTAAAACATGAAAGGAAAAGGAAAAAGAAAGAAGTTGCAATCTCTGTGGTGCAAAGACATCGATACGAAGCCCACGTGTGCATGCAACATATAGTATGAGCTGTATTTGCAAACAATTATTATTACATTACAGTAAAACCAGGTAGACGAATCGAGTAAAAATCATGTATGGTATGCTCAGCTAAAATGATTTCACTGTCCACAAACTAGAAAAGGATGAGGCAGATCCCACCTTCATGATCTCTCAAACTGAGTGTATCTGCAGGTCGAGCACCAGGATCTTTATTGGAAGAACTGCAAGACACATGCCATATTTAAAAATCATACAATATTAAAGAAAAATAGATTTTAAATCACAGTACTCCAACTTATCATTAACTTACATGCGATACAACACCATGAAAACACGGCGGCTCAAATCAAACTCTCCAACAATAACACCAGCAACAATCCCTCTAGCCCCGCGATGAGGGAAATCATACCATCTGCTCCTAAATTGCAGAAAGCTGTCTAGAAACTCATGCAAGGAGGTATCACTAACCACTGCAAACATAACCACAATAGGCAACAACAACAACAACAAAATAGTAAGAAACTGATAACCTGAAAAATTGAGCTGATTAAACTTTTCCACTGTAATAGCAGATGTGATCTATCATCCATCAAGCACCGACACTTCAAATTGAAGTGTGTTTGGTGTCAACATGTGTCGCGACATGACTACACCGACTCATGTAGTTACATTTGATTTGAATTTTCTTAAAGTATTATTAATCAGTGTTGTGTCATGTGATGCATTTTAACCAATATATTGGTTGAAAAGTATTACAACAAACCTTAATGTGATGGATTGAATTTGAAAGAAGAATTAAGTTACCTTGTGACCAGAAATCCTTGGGTTTCAACTTGAGCAAACAAGACAAGTGTGAATTGAGAAGATCAACAACTCTTTGAGATTCAATGGGATCCAATCCACCATCTTCTGCGCCAAGACCAGCAGCCACTGCTTCATCTTGCGGCAAATATTTCACGAAATTGCCATTCACACCCCCCGATTGAACCCTACCCGACCAATTGCTATTGCTACTACCAGAATCAGATTGTTGTTTTTCTCTTAGGGAAGTTGATAGGGTTGGAGTTGAATTTTTAGGGACAAATTTCTTCTGTGTTTTAATGAAACCCTTGTTGTTGTTATAGTCTTGCCTACCCTGACCGTAGCGATTCGACATTTTTTATTTATCAGAATCGTTGACGTTAATGAAAGCTTCACACTGAGTCGAACTACAAAACAGAGCCACGGGGAAGTAACAAGAAACTTGGACGGTTTAACGTAACCCACTCCTTCTTAGTGACTTTATGTTATTATGAACTTATGATGCTACGAGGTTTTACGGTTTTCCCGAATCAAAATTAACCTCAGTTATCATGTTCTTGATGATTGAGTGATTCGCTTGGATTTTAATAAATTCATTTACAATCAAAATCTCATCTCATTAATTTTATTTGGAACACAAAATTTAACATTCTGTATCACCATTTTGATATTTATTGAAAAATAAAATATGATTCTTATTTTTTTTTATTAAATTTAGTATTTCATTAACATTATTTTTTAAAAATTTACAAATATAATTTTTTTATTGAAAAATACAAAAAACATAATGTTTGCATTTTTAAATAGTTAAAAATACAGGTTACAAAACAAAATTCCTACGTTTAAATCATAACCCATGTCACAACAGCACAAGTTAGTTTTTTCTATTTTTTAATACTGTCCATCTACTTGATAAAAAAAAAGGAGAAAAAAAAACCCTCCACCTTCTTTAATAAAAATAAAATCAACATCTGTTGTTTTTAAAAAATTAATATAAATTACACATATTTATTAAATTATTTAAATAATTAATTCTTTACTCTAAAGTTATAAATAAAATATTTTAAACAAAAGACGAAATGCATAAGTCAACACTTTATATCACTTATATATATAAACATAGGTAATTATTTCTATTGAAAAATATTCTATTAGTAAAAATATAATATTAAAAAACCGAGAAGACTATTATAGTTATTAACTTAAAATGTTTTTTTTTAAATTATAAATTTAGTATCATTTTACAAAATATCGCATAAATACATTTTAAGTGAATAGTGAGAGTTATTAGGAGAGTAAACATTTATTTCATAAATGAGAAACAAAAAATAATAAGAAAAAACTATAAACGATGGAACTGAATTTCTTGAACATCACCTAAACAATAACTTGATAGGGAAAATAGATAGGTAGATATAATTCTGACTTTATGAGGAAGAGAGACACTTAATTTAGCGAACTAATCAACTCAAGAGTTTCTTTCACGTAAAGTATGAAGCTCATAATAGCATGAAGCTTAATATTAATATTAGTGGTATGATCACAACTATCTATAAAACCAGTGATCCAACTACCAATGGATTTCTTGATAAGATCTCCAAAGTCGTTATATGTCAGGGTTACCGACCTTTTTGGTGGAATTATATAGATAGTAGATTTGGCTAAGAATATACCATATAGGTTGACTAATGTCGGAGAAAGTTTATCATTTCTAAATTTCCAAATAAACCAACATCCTATGAGCAAAAGAGTACTTGGTTAGTCGGTTGCATGCATCTTGAACAATATATGAAGATCATCTTAATGTAGACCATTCAAAATCAAACTTGAGATTGTGTCAAACTTGTCTAACCTTCAAACAAACATGTTACAAATGTAGGATGGATTCTGACGAAACACCACATCTATAAGAAGAAGCATCTAACGATATATATGATGAGAGCACCAAACCCTTTATACACGATATATTATCATATTCAATTTTAATATAGTAATTTTGTTATAATCTGTTATGTTAAGATAAAACACAGTTTAGACTATCATCATATTCACATTCCAAAATATAACTTAAACTTGTGTGTTGCATAGGTTTAGAGGTGTCAATTTTACAAGTCTGTTATTTATTGGCTTTAGCTCACATGTTGGAGAGACCAAAAAATTATACAACTAAAAAGTCCCACATTGAATCTACCATGCACCCTTCATCTATATCTCTCACACCCTAAAGTATATGAAAATACATTTTTATCCTTTTTATCATTTGGAAAATTTTCAAAATACAAGTAAATTATTTCGCTTCATCTTCGAAAATTTGGTTAAATTTGAAAGTTTCGAAATGTAAATTCTTAGTATCTTAAAAAAAAAATCAAAACTCTAGATGAATGTGAAACTTCAAATATGCAATTTTTCCAAAAGTTTAAAAAATGTAAAACTTCTTAAATGTAAAATGTTTATAAAATTCAAAATGTTTATAATTCAAAAATTTAAAATTATCAAAATGTTTATAATTTAAAAAGTTTTGACCATCAAGTACTCGGAGTAAAATGATCTTTTCATGTCCTCGAAATAATTCTTTTTTTTTTTTGAGAAAATAATTTTTTTTTTTTACCTAAAAAAATATATGTTTACAAAACAATGAACCTCGACTTATATCCATAAAAAATATAAAATAATGGATTGAGGCTTAAAAGTGTTGACTCAATAAAGGATTCATAATTAAGAGATTTAGCATTTTAGGGGCTTAATTGACAATTATTCATAATAGATCTATGAATACATAAAACAATTGAGTTACTTTTTATATGACTATTCTACTTTATTACATGAGGAAAAAAAAGAGTTAGACAATTACTCCCTTAAAAAGAGTTAAACATAACTACACAAGAATTGTGTTCACGAAGAATATAATAGATGACAGATGTCTGATCGTTCTTCATATAATCTTTAAAGACTTTCAACATGTTTCCATAACGATAGAAATGATTATTTTATGTTGTAACCAACTAAATCACATGAAGAGAATTTGAAAAACAAATAATTTTTCAAAAACCCACTACGCCAAAAATGACATTTAACAGCGCTCATTTTACAGCGCTTGCTAAACACAAGCGTTGTTGTAAATATATTTTAAAAATAACGGAGCCTTTTACAGCGCTTTTGTTCACAAGCGCTGTAAAACAAGCGCTGTTGTAGGTCATATAACGTTTGCGCATAACGTTATAAGGCTTTTACAGCGCTTGTCATAAAAGCGCTGTAAAATGAAGCGCTTTCGCGTATCAGTTACAGCGCTTTTTTCACAAGCGCTGTAAAATACATGCGCTTTAATTGAATTTAACTACCTATTACAGCGCTTTTTTCACAAAAGCGCTGTAAACTACATCTTTCAAATAATTATATACGTTGGAAACCCTAATATCCTCTACATCTTTCAAATAATTATATACGTTGGGAACCCTAATATCCTCTACGTACTGTGCGGCCATCTACGTTGTCTCAGGTATTTTTTACACATGATCTGTTATGTTTTGAAATTGTCAAAAACTCATACCACATGATCTGTGTTTTGAAATTGTTAGTTGATATTGGTTTCTTTTTGAAACTTGTTGATATGTTTTGAAAGCTTATTATTTTTGTTACTGCATTTATATAGGTGGTATAATATGGATAGGAAATGGATTTCAGCCAATCGATTGTCAAAAGAGTATGAAATTGATTTTCTGAAATGTCTCAGTTGCCTTAATAAAATTTTTCAAATCATTTTTAAGAGTTTCAACTTCAGCCTTGAGAAGATCGTTCTTCGTTTGAGGTGAAGATTGATCTTGGTTTTCTGGTTTTTCAAATTCAAGATTTTTGAGCTGAGATTCTTTCAGATTTTGAATGATCTCTTTAAGTTTATCATTCATAGCCTGAATTTTCTCTTTCTCTTCTTTTTCTTTGTGAAATCTTTCTTTAAAAGAACTACATTTTTGAATGAGAAAGTTTGAATCATTTAATAAATTATCAAATTCGATTTCCATTTGTTTGCATATAAGACATGGTTCAGAATTTACCTCTGTTTCTTCAATATCTGCCATTAAACACAGATTGGCTTTTTCAGGTTTCTCTGTTTCTGATTCATCAGATTCATCCCAGGTTGCCATCATTGACTTCTTTTTGAAAGGAAATTTCTTTGGCACCTTTTTGTTTAATGGACATTCAGTTTTGTAATGTCCTTGTTTGTTGCAGCCAAAACAAATGATTTTGCTTTTATCTATTTCAGTTTTGAATTCCTTTTTATCTAGAAATCCCTTTTTGATTTGATCCCTTCTTATCAACATTCTTTGTATCTTTCTTGTAAGACGAACTATCTCTTTATCAACATCTTCTTGTTCGATTTCTTCTGAGTCCTCATCTGTTTGTACTGGTGTACTTTCTTGAGATGCTTTCAAAGCTATTGTTTTGACCTTTTTGATTGGTTTGTCTTCTTGTAGCAGCACTTCATGTGCTCGTAATGTTCCAATTAGTTCCTCCAGTCCGAGTACGTCAAGATTCTTGGCCTGACTTATGGCTGTCACCATTGGTCTCCATATTATTGGAAGACATCTCATGATCTTTCTGACTCTGTCTTGTACTGAGTATGCTTTCCCTAAAGAGCGCATTTCATTTACAATGGTTGTGAATCTTGAGTACATCTCATCAATGGTTTCTCCTTCATTCATTTCAAAGAGTTCAAACTTTCTTATGCCTATATCAATCCTTGTTTCTTTTACATGGCTTGTTCCTTCGTGATGAGTTTGTAATGTGTCCCATACTTCTTTAGCAGTTTTGCATTCATCAACTCTTTCGCATTCTTCTCTGCTCAAAGCGCACGATAAGAATAAATGAGCTTTAGAGTTTAGGAGTACCTTAGATTTTTCTTCTGTTGTCCAATCTGCTTCTTTCTTTTCAGCAGAGGTTGAATCATTTTGGTCGACTCTTGGTACGAAATCTCCATCTGTAATGATGCGCCACATTCCTGTATCTTGAGATTTCAGAAACAACTGCATTTTTCTTTTCCAGAAATAGTAGTCTATGCCACCAAAGTAAGGTGGTCTATATGATGACCCTCCTTCAGCAATGTACATATCTTTTGACATTTTTCTAGATCTTTTCTCTAACACTTGTTAGGTGTTGAACTTTTGAGACCGAGCTCTGATGCCAATTGAAGGTAAAAAAAATAAGATCTCAATCCAAGATTGATCTTGGCAGTGATGAAGATCGATCTTGGTTTTGTTGAAACAACAATATCAATTTTATCAATATAAAATATGATTGTAAAGCATAAAATAAATAGAGATAGAGATAGAGAGATCATACAAGGATATATCTTGGTTCACCCAATCCGGGTTACGTCCAGTCCTCACAACCGTGAGATTTTTCACTAAATGTTCAAACCAAGATCGTTCTTGGTTTTCATGGATCAATCTTGATCTTTACACAATTCCTACCCTTCTACCTAGAAAGGATTTCTTCAGTTCTACCTTACTGTTTTGGAAAGGCTTTAACAAGTTACCTTTCAAAACATGAAAGGATTTTTGCAATTTACTCAAGATTTGACAAAACAACCTTGAGTTACAAAGTGATGGATTTGAGACTATTTAGAATCTTGATATTTACTCAACTCTTGTTTGAGAAATATATTATGTAAATAGACATCAGTTGTAGATGATTACAACACAAAGATTAAAACAAAACAGCAAACTATAAGAAAG
>NC_021164.2:72911233-72955746 GCF_000331145.2 Cicer arietinum | reverse complement strand
CTGCATTTATAGACTCCAAGAAGGCTTATGACAGCTCATGTGACTGTTGGAAAGGGACCAGCTGTCATAAAAGAGTTGTTGGATAAATTCTGCCAAAAGCAAGATTGATGAGCTGTATCAAAAGATCGATCCAGGATTGATCTTCTGGTTTGTGATGAACTAGCCTTGTACTTCTGTGATTCGTGTCAGTATGTCAGCCTTGAGTACATGCTTTTCTGTTACGTGTGCAAGCTTTAGAATAGTTCAAATCAGTAGTGTACTTTGCTACTTGTAGTCTTGTACTTGCATTTGCTTTACAAGAAGAATGATCTTTGTGATATGCCTTTATTGAAGCATGTCTTTGATTCTTCAAATTCTGGAACAAATGTGACTTGGATTAATCTTTTGTTGATTCTATATGAGAGTATAAGATGAATATTGTTTCCAGGATTGATCTTCGTTTTCCAGAACTGCTTCAAGATCAATCTGCGTTTTCCAGAACTGCTTTAAGATCAATCTGCGTTTTCCAGAACTGCTTTAAGATCAATCTGCGTTTTCCAGAACTGCTTTAAGATCAATCTGCGTTTTCCAGAACTGCTTTAAGATCAATCTGCGTTTTCCAGAACTGCTTTCTTTGATCTGATTTGTGATGTTTGATACCTATCTTGTTTTAACATACTCAAAAACACATGTTAAATATCAAAACACTTAGAATCATAATTAGAATTCTTAATTAACTTTTTGTTTGTTTTCATCAAAACATTAAATTGAGATTTTATCTCAACAATTGTATGTAAGACATTTCCTCGATGTGATGCATATTGAAAAAAATGTATTTGATAGTGTTATTGGTACGTTATAAATTTTTGCGAAAGCGAAAGCGCTGTAAAAGACAGACCCATAATTTCATATTATGGGTGTGCATTTTACAGCGCCTGTGTTAAAAAGCGCTCTAAAAGCAGACTCATAACTCATATAATGGGGTGCATGTTACATCGCTTTTTGGAAGAAGCGCTGTAAAATGTGCATAACAAGCGCGCGTTATATTTAAATGTTTTATAGCGCTTTTTTAAAAGCGTTGTGGTATCATTTATAGCGCTCGATTCCACAGCGCTTGTTTTTTTGAAAAAGCGCTATAAATGGATTAAAAAAAGCGTTGTAAAATGCAGTTTTTCGCATAGTGACCGTTTTGCCATTATAACTTAATCACAGCCCAAAGTGTCTGAATTTCTACATGGAGAACATTAAACTAACCCCACACATCTGAAGAAATCAAATTAGAAGTATCCATTGTAAGGAACAAGTAGAAGAGACTTGCACCCCTCTATGACACAAAAGAGCTCACGGTATAAGGGAATTAGGACAAGTTTTCCATATGAAAAACTGAACACCAACAGAAACTACGTACTCAAGAGAAAAAGAAAATTCAAATGGAAGACACTCATTAAGGTGACTAGGTGAGGCAATGGCATGGGTTGCTAAGAATGCAATTTTACTTGAAAATGAAAACAATTCCATGTAGCTATAGCCTATGGATGGTCAACAGATAATTGTTATTTTGCATTGCATGATGACTGTTATTGCCAACGCAATTGCACTAAAGAAGATCACTCAGAAATCTTTGAGATCTTCCAATTGAATTGTCCAACCTTGAGTTCTACAAGGCATTGGCATATTAATTGCATTTAGGTTATAAGTATAAGCATAAAGTTATCAATTACTCGCAAAAGTTCTAAGTCCCTTTCAATAAATCTACTAAGCCCCTTAATTATGGGCTCTTTCTTGAAACAATTTTTTTAAACTTCAGTCTATTATATTATTATTTTTGTGGATCTGAATAAGGTTCATATACTAATTGTTTCATTAATTGAGATTTTTTCTTAAAAAAAAAATTGAATTTTTTTTGCTTAAAGTTGAAATTTCCTTTTTCGAGAAAAAATCAAAAAAGAAAAATCCTGAAAAAGATTTTGACTTTTTCTTTTAAAAAAAAGGATTTCAACATTTTAATTTTAAAATTATTTTGTAAAAAAAAATTAGAAAAGTTGATGTAGGAACCTATAGAACTTTGGAGGCTATCTAACTTTAACCCACATAATTTTGGAGACTATCTAACCTTAGAGACTTCCTTTAGTAGAGTTTTTTTAACTAATAAATTGGAGTGATTCGAAACACTAAATAGAAGGATAGTAAAATCGACACAACTAAGCAAACCAATACTTCAAACAGTATTGATCAAAGCTTCTCTAGAGATTTCATTGGTCATTCCAATAATCATACAACGATGCATGGTCTGCTCTACAAAGGGATAAGCTAAACTTATTAACACACAAGTTCTACAACTGTATACTTGACAATGTTTCATGCAACATGCGGCACAGAGATTTTGCAACCCAAATCGACCTGTTTGGAACACTTAAAATTTGCAAATCCTATAAAAAGGTAGGATTTCCAAATCATTATATTATACATAATAATATGTAAATCAATTGAATTCTTAAATTGAACATCATTCATGAACAAGTTTCATTTTAAGCTCATGGTGGTGGATAAATCTTCTGGCTAAGATTGATTCCAATGTCAAGTCCATTATAGGCAATTGGGGCGTACATCCACAATTCATCAGAGCTTAGAAGCTACAAAAGGTATAAAAATTCATATGAAAAAAAGGTTATTGTGATTGCATCCAAGTTGATATTTCTACAAAGAAATTAATGACTACTGTCTTTTTTTAAAAAAAAAAATTCAAATTAGTTGTTAGAATTTGTTAGAAAGTTAGTGGGTACCATCTAATATACCACATCATTTTCTCTATTTATTTCTCCCTCAAATTGTCTAAAACGTGTATGAGAGTGTTCACTGGTAATTTTTCAATATATTTACCTTGATTTGGAGTTGCAAAAGTTTCACATAATTGACCGCTTCTTCAAGCATTGTGCTTATATCAACCTACATGACATGACCACATTATACGGCAGTTGTAGTATGTAACTAACAAAGCCAAACACCACCCATTAGTCCTTTTAAAATGAAAAACATTTATGCAGAAATAATTACCTTGGTTCCATTTGGTACAAGATTTTGTAGAGTTTTTAGTCTCTCGTTTATTCTCTCTCTTCTTTTCTGTAAAAAAAAAAATAAGCACCACATATATTGTTATCACAAACCAGAGAGAAAAAATAAAAAAATAAAAAAGAGAAAGTTATAAAAAACATTTGTAGTCAAAATAAATGAATTACCCTTGCATAAAGGCTTTGAGGATCTGTTGCTGATCCTCTATTAGCTCTTATCTTCCCATTTGAGTTGAGAGCCACAGTTAATTTAGATGCTGAAGTAACTCTTCCACTATTTTCCTCATACACATTGTGCTCCTCTGAGGTATAACCACTAGAGCTATGTCCATCTATACTTGCATTGGTTTCTTCTGCCTTGTTCCCATTTCTATCAATCTTCTTGCTCTTCTTGGAGTACTCTGCCTTCTTCATGCATCTTTGCACCTGAATTCCGAAACCACGCAAACAAACCAACCATTACGAAAACTAGGTATGATAATATAGAATTCAGCTAAAAAGTAAGTAAAGTTTGGTTTGGCCAACTATTGTTTTAGTAAGAGTTTAAACTTGGAAAACATAGACAAAGCTTACATCTTTTGAAGTACGAGGTTTTTTCTTAGGATTCACACATGAGTGTATCTTATCTTCAAGTTCTGACACACCAAGCAACCTTTTGAGCTTCAACTGCTTGGTGGGAAAAACAATTGGTTGGACTTGATCACCATGATCAAAATTCTCTGATATGTCACTATTATTAGCTACCACATGATCAAAACAATTAAAAAAGTAGTTTGTGTCAGCCAGACTATGATTATTTTCTTGTGACATATACTTCAAATTATTGTTGTTGTGAGAATTAGAAGAGTAAAACATGGATTGTACTCCAAAGTTCCCATCATCTTCCCCTAGCAGAAGTGATGAGTCATCATGGTCTTCAATGGCAAACATTCTACGACAGCATTCCCATTCACCATCAGGGAAAGTTCCAAAGTTTTCCATTCTACTTAAAAATGTGTTCTAAGAGGAAAAGGGCTACTCTTAAATCTTAAAACAAACTAAACGGTTGGTAATTAATTACTACTTGTCTTCAGCAAAAGCAAAACATAAACATATTTATATATACCTAACATGTAAACAAAATAATAATTTTAATTATTGTGCAATATTAGTATTATTAATAATATTATTGTGATGGGTAGGTACCAATAATATTATTATTTAGGTAACTAATCTCATGAGTCCACCGCTAGGCCAATACCAAGGCAAGTGACAACTCATGGGGAGAGCCAAATTTGATGCAATGATAATGTAGAAAAATACCGAAGTCAAATTTGTAAAAGAAAAAATATGATCAAAAGGAACGCGTGGTGTAAGTATAATAGTACTAATCATTGGGAAATAAATGACTATAACTGAGATTGATTAGTCTCTTAATTGAATGTAGAGATAAACAGAAACAGTTGTGTACTGTTGAAAATAGAAATAAAGATTAATATGGTTTGGGCCATGGGCGGCCACATCGTGGGAATTAGTCTGCCATTTTTTAAGTAATCCAAATACCAACATTACAACCAAGTATTCTTGAGTCTTAACACACTACTGTATGCATTTACGACTTTGTATCCATCCCTTAAGCAACAAAATGCTTATTTCTAGCTGCGCTAACTATCACTTAAGTCACATCCTTACCCTACGCCGATCCTCACGCTTCAATTCCACGGACCCACCTTTTTTTATTCCTTTGTCGTCAATATTGCACACCTACCTCAATTTTTATATTCAAATATTGCGGATGAAGTTTAAGTTGCAATTAAATACTTCATTTCACCTCTTTAATTTCAAATAAAAACAGTCTTAATAGTTTATTTAATGATTAAATTAGGCTATGATTTTTTTTTTTATGATTAAGATTTTTTACTCTAAATATTACGATGATTTCTTCTCCCACCTTTTAATATTATCGAACTTTTGAGAACATTGAAGGGAGAGAGATGTCACAAATATTATAAAAAACTTTTTTTATCACCCCAAATCTTTTCAAAAACTCTTAATGAACTAATTCGAAGATATATTTTATACATCCAATTTAACTAATCCAAATGTATATTTTTATATATTTGAAAAAATTAGAGATAGAATACGGAACATTCAATATTATATGTTGTTTCAGCCCTACTGTACACAGCGATATGTGTAATCATATGGATGTTAACAAGGTACTTCAAAAACCCGGTGCAAGAAATCTCGAGAGAACACAATATATCCTTTATTTACATGACTTTGTCTAACCACTATTGTATGTATGATTTATACCATTGGGCCAAGTTATTAGTGTCTCTATATGGACAAACGTTCAAAAACAAAATATGTCAATTTCATTTTGTAGGCTGCTGCCTGCTTTCAAATGATCCCTGCAGCAATGTAACTTAGAACTGTTTGCATACATCACTTATAATAAACATGAAAATACCTATTTCTGAAAAAATGTGGACGCTCCATCTTGCTACACTTATTCTTCGTGTAGCACTTTCAAGTTTCAGCTACTTCTTTTGATATCAAGTCTGAAACTGTTCAGTCCCAAGACATTCTCAACAGCTGAGAGAGATTTAGTCACAATATAGTTTAACAGTGAGGCATGGAGACATGCCAACTACCCATTTGGTTAGGGAAGAAGGCAAGATAAAAATTACAAAAATACATTTTAAAAAAATCTTAATTGCGAATTCCACAAGTCCTGGAATAGCATATAGTAGTATCAAATACCACTGGTGGTGCAAAGTAAGTACCATCCATGCGGCATGCTCATTACACCTCATCATTAAAGTAAACCCAAAACTTAGGATCTTCCGGCAAGCAAGCACACAATTCTTTTCAAGAGTATTAAAATAGGATATTGTTACATACAATACAACTCGAGCCTGACCTCTCTCTTGGTTCTTTTCTAAGAAACACAAAAAAATTTATTTTTAAAAAATAATAACCACTAAAGTGAACTTCATCAATAATGCTCCTAACAAGAGTCAGCTCAAATGGTCGATAACTACACAATCACAACAACAAATATCAAGCTCCTTCTGCTTCAACTAAGACGAACAACGACCTGTCTCCCAGCCTTTCTCTCCCCTGAAACAAGCCAAAATGCGGGAAAGCAGTTTATAGCGATGAATTTTCAGCCGCAGCGCACAATATTTGGTACTCAAAGTATTCATGAAATGTACGTGGATGGAAAGCTATTGTCAGCGCTTTATTCAAAATAGTCAGAAGCCAAGATAACAATCGTTACAATCCATCTTAGTTACATACTTCAGTACAGGCTAGAATACGTGAGTGCAGAAGTTATGGCCTTTCTTAATTAAATAAATAATAAAATTTAAAAGAACAAACCTACTTAGACACACGTAACAACAATGACAGCAAGACTTCAAGGGTAAGAAACTCTAACAAACCATTGAAGGCAATGACCAGTAGAGAGGAGTTCATGTGGTGATTTGCACTTACTAGTTTTATTTCGAACATGTTAGATCAAAGAAGGGGAGTACCAATCAATTCCACTATTGATGAGTGTTGAACTCTAAAGTCCAAACAACTTCTTTCTTTGTTGCCTTTTCCACCCCAGAATCAAGGAATGTAAGGGGCCAATGAGACATTTTTGGGTAGACATTATGCATATTCAGTTTCAGAACTAAACTGATAAAAGTTAGTTGGTTTGAAAAAATCTTATTTGGTTTATATTAGAAAATCCACTCAACAGAGAGCACAAATTACTTTGTAGACTGTGTCTATGCAAGACATTATGAGGTATGTGTCTCCCAAAAAAAAATGAAGATTAATTCTTTAGTTCTGCTCATGTTGCTTGAGTTTCTGAAACGCAAGCTGTGACTTACAAAGATAATGCTAGTGACTTACAAAGATAATAGTCATCCGGATACCAGTGTTCATTTAATTATTTACAAATATGAAATATAAAGCTACAAAAAGTATCATATCGTAAGAAATAAATTGAGCCAAACAACTAGCCAAGGGAATAATAAATATGTAATGCGGTACCTTTAACTCCGGTAATTCAATCACACAAGCGCACTCAACAACAGTCACCTCAACACGTTCTGCAATAAAGATAAAATACACAGAACAACTGAGAATGTATCAAAATGCGGAAGTTAAGCAATAAACATGTTATAAAATGCACTTCATGGTAAAACGGCAACTTGAAAATACAGTTACAGAGGTAGATCAAATGATACTATTAGGTTATACATACATTATTTGTCTACATTATTGTCTCCTTGGTAAAGGAACGTCATACATACATTATTTGTCTATATGTATAAATAAATAGAAGAAAAAAAATCATGAAATCTACAAATAGTGATAGGATGATCTTTTTTTATTCATTAGGACTGAAGGCTTAAGCCGATATCTGATATCTTCACAGCTTCAAAAGAATTTTTAATCCACAAACAAAACTACAAATCATCTTCCAATATAAGATACAGCAAACTCGTTACCAAAAAAAAAGATACAGCAAACCCTCCTGCCCACAGCACTTATCTTAAAAGAGACAGGCCCGTCATATGAAACTAAACAAGGAAAAGATATCTAAGTCCCTACTCATGCATAGATATTAAAAGGAATAATAAGAACTAATCCCCCCTACATTCATGTCAATGGGTTTTCTTTGTCAATAAAGCATCCGTATCGACCAGTTTACCTAGCAGTTTAATCGCAGCACATAGGGTTCCACCGGTGGCTATAAGATCATCAATGACTAAGGCTCTTTCTCCAGGTTGTACAGCCCCTACGTGCATTTCTATTTTGTCAGTTCCATACTCCAAAGAATACTCTTCTGAGATTACCTCTCCTGAAAAGATAATTGAAACACGACCATTCAAACAAATCAAAGATCTTCCCCATCACAGAAACAACAAGAGCATTAGCTTGGTGAAGTACAGAACTTCGAATAAGAATATTATATGAAGCATGAGGTTCAAATACCTCAAACCATAATCATCTGCAATGTAGGAAGTTCTGAAGAGGTTATATACATAATGATAAATATAAAAAAACAATTGTGCAAAACATATACCTGGCAATTTCTTGGGTTTCCTCATTGGGACAAATTTTGCTCCAATTGCCAATGCAATGGGTGGCCCAAAAATAAAGCCTCTGGCTTCAACACCTGCATTATGTCATAAACAAAAACCATTAAACACAAGTTCATAACTTAATTAAAGAAAATTCAAGAACAGCAAAATTAAAAGAAAAGGAACCATCTAGAATTCTAACCTATCAGAGAACAGAGTAGTTAACAGTGAAAAGGAACCATCCAAGAGACGTTTTTGTAAGTGTTATCGACATTGTATTTGAAACCATCAAGGGAAAGAAAAATAACAGTGACTTGTACACATAGGAAAGAAACAGTGCCGCCATTTATCACAAAATGTAGATCATAAATAAACAGCAAAAAAGGAAGAGGGTATTCTAATAAAATCAAAAGTTCAACATAATACTGAAAGTGCTGTTCACCTTGTACTCAAATCACATGGTACATATACATTTAATTTACAATTTATGATAAATTCATAAATTTGGAACCATAGAGAAACATGAAATCAGGGATGGAAATAAAGTAATATGAGAAGAATACCTGCGACAACAGAAATGTTTTGATCTCTATACCTCTCAACAAACAAGTCAATGGTATCTTTGAAAGCCTTTGTATCCAGAAGTAGTGTGGTTATATCTTGAAACATGATACCTAAATTGACAAAATAAAAACATATTAAAAAAAAAAAAAAAGTATAAATCTGTGGATCAGAAAAAAGAGAGAGATTATTGACCTGGCTTAGGAAAATCGGGGATGACACGGATCGCAGATGAGATTCTGGCTATACGTGGGTCTTGATCTTGAGAAGCCATTTCTGTAACTTGAGAAGAGTCACTCGCTGGTCAATAAATAAACACAAAGGAACCTTATGATAATATAAAGTTGTAATTGCATTGAAGATTGAATAGAGAGAGAGAGAGAGAGAGAGAGAGAGAGAGAGAGAGTACCGGAGGAGCGGAGGGATCGTAAGCGAATAGAGGATGAGGTAGAGTTAGGGATGGTAAGGGAGAGTGGTGGGAATCTAAGAGAAGAGGGGAGAGTGGGAGTGACGGCTGAACCAAACAATGAATTTGGTTTTGAGGAACACAACAAAAGCCTACTACTACTTGATTGCATTCTCTTCTTGCGTCGTATACTATCTCATCACTTTCCTAATAATGAGTCAAATATAATCGTAAATTAAATTAACAAAAAACAAATAAAACTATATTTTTTTCTGTTGAATTTATTTTAGGTTTTATTTTGGCTTATATACATTATTACAAATATTGTTTTCATGTAATTTCCCTCTTACACCAAGTTGGTCATTTTCATCAAGTGGCCAATAAATTCACTTTGCTTTTTTTTTTATATAGTAAGGTTGTATGGTTATAAGAGGAGACAGAACATTAAATTAAGATAAAAAATGCAGATGAAATAGAAAGAAATTATGTATGAAGTGAGAGGTCATGTAGAGATATAGTAAAAAATATTGCAGTACAGAATTCAAATTCAATAGAATGTGTATCCTCTTATTTGACACTAATGTCCAGACGAGCAGTCTCTTATGTCTTGCATTTTTTATTGCATAAACTATGTTTATAAATTTGTTGTATTTTTTATATAATTTATTTTAGCTTTTGTTGTCAAAAAGTAACTTATGTGAATTATAAAAGTCAAACATATAATTGGATAGTTTTAAAAGGAAAAAAAAAATGTGAAAGAGTAAAAATGGAGATATTTTTCATATCATTTTTATAAAAAAATCTAATATATTATACTCACTAATATACAAAAATATTTTACTTTTTTTATTTTTACTAAATTGCGGGGAATGTGACCATTTGAAACAATTTTATTTCCTTTTTCAAGAAGTCGCCTTAGAGATGCGACTATGTATTATTTACTTTTTTATTTTTTAACAAATGAAAAATATTTAATTAACAAATTATATTATATTAATAAAATAAAAAATACGTTAAAATTAATGCAAATAGATGTGTTAAATAAAAGAACATGTTATAATATTTTAATAATTTTTTTTATTCTATTGTAAATAAGTTAGCAACTTCATCTTATTTTGTTGTCATTTTTGTGTAACTAAAATTAACAAACTCTTAACGTAAAAAAAGAAAAGAGCATGTTTATGTTCCTTATAGTTACGATATACTCAATCTTTATTTCTTTTCAGAATTTTGATCATGTTATATTGTTTAAACAATTAATCACATGCATGCGATTTATATTTTGATAAATAAAATTAACCCTAAACTAAAAGGGAGTTGGTTGGCATATGAAATGAATATGAGAATGTCATCAAAATACAAGAGAGTTGGATGTCAAATAAAAAAATAAGATGTAATTGTTAATTTATTTATTAAAATATTATAATATATTATTTATTTTTGATACATTTATCAATCAAATTATATTTTTTTGTCTTTAATGTATTTTATTTAATTTTATTAATATAATTTTTATTTTTATTAATTTTATTTTTATTTTTATTTATTAAAAATAAATAATTAAACAATGCACGGTATCCAGAGATAAAAAAAAATTATATCAGAAAATCGCATACCCACCTTGTGACATTGGAATTTAATAAAAAATAAGACATATATATTAATTTTAAATATAATGTATTAAAAAAGGATATAAATAAAAAATATCTAAAAATAATTATAAAAAAAATAAGTCACACCAAAATCTCATATTCTCTTTATTAGTAGTATAGACTTAACATGTAGTGACATAAATAGTTAACTAATATTTTGCCTCTTATATTTATTTTATATTTTATTTTCGTCATTTATATATTAAAAGTTTTGTTTTGATCCAAAAGATAATCAAGTTTTCATATCATCCCCAAATTATAGGGTTTATGGCTATCGTGGGGCCACCACAATAGTGGATAGTGGCACTACCATGGTTGTGGAGATTTGAGGAATGAATGCTGTTGTGTGGTCGTCGAATAGGCTTGGTCACTCTTGTGGGTTTCAACGAATGTGGTTGTTCGTAGATGGAGAGGGTCGTTCCTAGTTGCATGTTACAGTGATGAAGTGGGGAAGGTGTCAATCTTGGTGAAATTAAAATAAAACCTAAAATAAAAATAAGAGATAAAAAATTTAATTAAATCTCTTTCGGATTTTATTAGACTGAATATTTTTTTTAGTTATCTAAATTCAAACTTGAAATTAATTTTATAATTGTCACATTGTATAATAAAACTTAATTAAGTCTTTATATCACCACAAATCATATGCCACATAAGATATATGACCATGCTGTAACCAAAAGTAAATAGCGCGTGTTAATTACTTAGCAAAAAGGCTTAGCTTTGTGCAACAATTTAAAATGTTTGAAATTAAAAATGAAACTTTTATTAGAAAAAAAAAAATCAAAATAAAACTCAATATAAATATTAAAATAAAATAGAAATAAAAAAGTTGAATATGCAATTTGCAATTTGATCGGTGTATCTGTTATATATAATTAAAAAAAAACAAAAAATTGTCTTTGAATGTACTATATTTTGATATAATCGTCTAGATGTTTTTTTATAAGTCAATGTGTGTTTATTATTTAAGTTTTTAAATAATTTTGTTTAATTATAATTAAAATATTATTAAAAAAAATTTCTCAAAAATTTATAATTTTTTAATAAGATATTAAATAAATGTAAGTTTTTAAACTTTAAATATTCAGATTTAATAAATTCTTTATTAAAAAAAATAAATTTTTGTGAGAGATGCGTTTATGATGTATGACTGTAAAAAATAATTCAAAGTTCAAAAACTGCACCTGGATTAATTTAAAAGTAAATACAAAAGATAAAGATGAAAAATTATATTTTTTTGGAATTAAAATAGAAGAATTTAAAAAAAAAATTGAAAATAAATTTTCAAAATTTTATAGTTAAAAAAAATCTCATTAGTGAAATAAATTTGTTTGGCATTGATTGATGAAAATTATTAGTAGGGCCAATACAGACACGGCTGAACAAGTGCGCGAGTGAAATAGGATATTTTGCCTATCTGTTTTATAAATTTTGCCTAATTGTCTGGTTAGCTTTCTAAAATCCATCACCATTACCAGTTTCTAGACGAATTTATGAGTGAGCGAATTCAATAGGAAATAAACTCGGTGCGCTTCCCAACCTTATCCATTTGTTAAAATTAAAATCCAAGTCCTCTTATCATAACAGCCTCCAGTCGATGTCAAAACAAAATTAAATTCACATTCAAACACAAATTTTGTAGTTTATCACTTGCACTTTCTCCCTAGATACATTTATCGTTAAAGAGATTTAAGATTATAAAGTGAATAGTTATTTATATTTTTAGAAGTAATAAAAATGTCACATGAATGTTTTTAACATATTCTATATAGCATTTCATGTTTTTTATGATAATATTCATTTAAAAAGTATTTCGTAAGATAAAATAAACATATATTTTAAATATATATATATATATATATATATATATATATGAAATATTTTTACAAAACCATAATTTTATTACAACTGTAAAAGTAAATTAATAGCAATGAACACAAGTGTAACACAACTCTTGCATCGTGCTTGGAAGTGTTGAATGTAAGAAATGCGAGATACGTGTCACGATTAGTCGCAGTTGAATTTTTTCTAATGGGATGATGAGCTCCTCTTTATGACGATGGACAATTCAAAGAAGGATTTAAGTGTTCATTATAAAAATGTGATAGTTATGAGAATATTTTTTTACTATGAAGATGAACTTAATTGATGGTAAAGCGAATAAAGGATGTTGTGTCAAAGTGATTATTTATGTAAGTTTTACATTGAATTATACGAAGAAAAAAGAAAGAGACTGTTACTATAAATATGATGGAACTTTAATATCATACAATGAAAAAGTTGTGGCCTATCTACGTTCATAAAAATAATTGAGAATGGTTGGCTAAGGATAAATAGTGAATTATCAATGATGAATAATGAATTATCATCATTGTCATCTTGTGTTTTCAGCTTTATGTTAAATGTCTAATAAAACAATAATTAAGAAATATAATTTATGAGAGATATCTCGTTGAGTTTAATAGAATAGTATAATTTATCACAATTTATTAAAAAATATAATCTAACACATACTCCTCAATTAGCTAATATTTAATAACAATATATCATAGTTTTATATTTAATAATAATTCTCAATAATTGATTATTATCAATCTATAATTAATTAAATAATTAATACAATAAAATATTAATAGTTATTTTTATTATATCTAATAATAATTAATTATTCTCATTCTTTAATTATTTAATTAGATAATTAATTTAACAAAATCTTGAGAGTTATTTGAGAATAGGCATGGCAACGGGGCGGGGGGCGGATTTTGCCTCCTCCACCCCCGCACCCGACTAATCGGGGAAAACCCGCACCCACATCCGTTTCATAGCGGGTGTGAAAATTAAACCCCATCCCCGCCCACAACGGGTTTTGGGTTTCTCCGCCCACACCCGCACCCATTTATATATATAAAATTATAAATTTAAAAAATCATATCTATTATAATTAATATAATAAAATAATTATTATTAGATAATAATAAAATAAAAAATTATTTTATATAGAGATAAGATTATAATTTTTAATATTTAAAAAAATGTTAAATATATTTGATATGTATATGTATAGAAAATTTAAAATTTACTCCAATAATACTTACGGGGCGGGTTTGGGTGCGGGTGCGGGTGCGGGGTGGATATCATCACCCCCGCACCCGTCCCCGCACCCGAAATTTAATTTCGAGGAAAATTCGCACCCGCACCCAATCAAAGCGGGTTTTCCCCGCCCAAATCAAACGGGTTTGGGTGGGTATCCGCGGGTGCGAATTTTTTTGCCATCCCTATTTCAGAATAACTTTTGTATTTTGTGTGTATTGGGACTTTTCATTTTCACATAACGTTTCATGTTTTATCAGTTATGTGTGTAACAAGTATTAATAGTATTTTTATTATATAACCGACAATGCAATCACTATGATACACTTAAAGGTAAGACGACTAAAACTCTCATTTTGTATTTACACATAAAAACTTATTTATCATTAACCTTTTTATAAATAAAGGCCACGTATATGAGAAATTAAAATTTAATTTAGTCTTTATAGGAAAGAAACTAGCAACCTCTTAACATTACAACTCCTGATATCTTTGGTATTTGATGTGCATGTGAGCATAAGGGCTCGCAAAGGGTACTCATCGATGCATGATACGTATTCCGTGAATGATATATGATATGTTTTTAGCTAAATATAGACACATTTCTTAAACGATTTCTCGTCAAAATGAGAGGAATGTTGAAACATGAACATCAACCGCTACTACTATCTTTCTATAAATTAATAATAATAATAATAATAATAATAATAATAATAATAATAATAATAATAATAATAATAATAATAATAATAATAATAATAATAATAATAATAATTAACATAATTTTTAATATATATTTTTTGACATTTTTTTTGTTGATTGTAATTTACATAAACTATATTAAATTTAAATTGAACTCTCACAATTTAGTGGGACTACTATGAATTTTAACTAATCAAAAATATGTATTAGAAAACGTGTTGCTAGTATTTATAAAAGAAATATTAAATCAAACTGATCATAAGAGTTTATGTTTTTTCTTATAATTTTTATTATAGTAGTCACTCTAATTAATTGTGCTTTCTTTAAAAATATAAGATTAATTTAGTGAGAAGTGAAAGAGTTAGAAATTAAAGTGATAAAAATGTGACGAGTTAAATCTCCAATTACAAAAAATAATAATAATATTAACAATAACACTGATTTCTTAAAGAATTTTTTTTTTTTTTTTTATCTTTAAGATAGTTGTAGTAGTTACATGTTAGCTACTATTAATAAGTGTGTACCAAATTATTATTGTAATCAAAATTTCTCCCTCAATCAATTCTAAACATTCAATAGTTTTTCTCAATTAGTCTTTTTTTAATCTTTTTGGTTCAATAAATTATAAATATTCCATAATTTATCTCAACTAATTTGTTATAATCTTTTTTTTTTGTTAAAGCAAAGATATATGCATAGGTTAATCACTCAAAATATATAATTGATATTATGGACCGTTTGTTAAGGTTTTTCTAAAAATAATTTTTTTTACTTAGTATTATTTTTTAAATTTAATTTATATTTACTATTAGTATAAATAGTTTTTATATTGTCAAGTAATCGTAATGGTTGGATCACTAATAATATTTGACTTTTTTCATATAACTTTATTAAGCCATTTACATGATTGATCATGTTTTGTAGATGTATAAATTTTTGTACTCTTAAGGTACATGAAAATTAAACTGTTATTTCTTTTTTTTTATAACTTTTTTTAAAATAATATAAAAAATAAAGGTTCAAATAAAAATTGGTGTAATTAAATAAATTGTCTTAAAATATTATTTTAAATATTTCGTCTATTTATTGTAACTTTTTTTAATAATAAAATTTCAAAATATGATTAAAATAAAAAATTATTTTGAGAAGTTATTCATAAAAATTATCTTTGAGAAATATATTTTTTTAAATAATTTTATAATATAAAAACCTTTAATAATTAATATATAAACTATTAAATATCAAAAATATATTTTTTATTTTAAATATTTAAATTCAAAATAATTTTTATTTAAATTTTATAAAAATCATTTTTAAAATTAAAATAAAAAATTTACTTTTTAAAACAAATGGGAGATTGGCATCTCCATAGTAATTTTTTTTTTTTTACATGCAGGGACCAAAGATTAAAACACTCTTTGATAACGCATAGTTTATAGTTTATTAAATTAGTTTATAAGTTTGTTGGATTAAAATAGATCTATTTGGTAAATTAATAATTTGTTCTCACTAACTTATAGCTTATTCTAATATGCTATTTCAAGTAACGATTAAATTTATAGTTTATAGTTTTTTACATTTTCTTCCATTTATAATTTTTTTTTTATCTTTATGCAATAAAAATTAACTACCTCACTCACTCACTACTCTCTCACCCTGATTCCCAGCTTCACGTATATTTGCTTCTCGATGAACAGAGTACTCAGTTTCTTTAATTTATTGTCAAAATAACTAAAAAAATAATAATGTTATTCATCTTACAAGAAATTGATTAAGGTATGTATTGTCATATTTATTATTATTATTTCTTCATTTTCTAATTTATTATTGTGATAAAGTTAAATTCAATTTTTTTTTTGTCAAATTGTAAGTATTAAATGAATATCATTGTTTTTACTATTAGTATTTATACATATGGAGCTTACTAAAATTTTAAATAACTACTTAAATTTATGTTTGTATTGTAATAAAAAAAATTAATTAAAAAAAAAAGAGTGAAACAATATCCAAGATAAATTAACTAGATAAAAACGTCACATTTTTATTTATTTTAAATTAAATAATTATATCATTTTATGTTAGTTTATATCATTAATAATTAAATTTATCATACATTTTAATTTCAATTAATTAATTTTTCAATTATAAATTATCAACTGTTAAATAACTTTTCAGTTTTTAACTAACTTATAATTTAATTTTACTAACGGAAGTTTCCACCCTAACCAAAGGATGTTTGCTACCTGTGTGACATCATAAACATATTGATTTGTTTATGTTTGTTGCACTCTAGGATGAATCTCAACAAAGTAGCCGTAGTTAATCGATGGAACGAAAGATCATATAACCAGAGCATCACTCCATCTGCCGTTGCTATTGACACTTGTTTAGTTATAGGAAAAATATCTCATTTAATCTGCCCGGGTACCCTCTTCTCCTCTCTCGTCCCAATTTATTTGAATTTTTAATATTTTGCTTTTGTAAGTTGAAATGCAATTTGGTGTGCATATTGCATACCCGAACGATATAGATGATGCACCACTCAGTTTCCAAGTTGCAAAACACTCATATAGATACTTAATATAAATATATAATAAAAGTCGGCGCCTATATGACATTGACTAAGAAAAGTCGTTGGTGGCTTAGTTTACACTTGACTACTGGCGGCCTTGGACAAACACAGTTTCGGACCAAATTCTCTCATTAAGTTAATCTCAAAGCTCAGAGAGAGAGAGAGAGAAAGTCCTTATTTTACTTTTCTCGGATTTGACTTTGGAACCGTGGTGGAGTAAGTCTTCTCTAGTACCTACCTTCCTTTATGTGTACCGGCCTCTTCTATTCTAGTTGGTATCATAACAGCAGTAGCATAATTATCATACCCCATCTTATTTTTACTTATTTTTGGATCCTCAAGAGACCAAATGTTTAATGCATAGATAAGAATTAAAAAAATTAAAACGTTGATGTAAAGTGAAATTAATTAATTTATTATTAATAAAACTTATTTCTTTTATATATAATATATATTTGTCTTATTTGCTCTTTTATTTAATGGTTTTACAAGTCAGTAAATACTAGTATATGGTAACATAATTATGTCCCTTGATTCTTTAATTAATTTTTTGATCTCAACTTTAGATTAGAACTGACAAAATATAATAAGAAATAGTGACTCAAAAAAAGTATAAATTAGTATAAACATTGACTCAAAAATATTAATAGAAATAAAAATAAAATATATTAATTTTAGAAATTTTGTATAATTTTTATATAAAGAGTCATTTTTCCATTTATATAACCATTAAATTTTTAGTAAAACTATAATAATATTAAAATATAAAATTATTTTGAATTTTAATATTAAAGGTAACTTTTTCTTACTCGAATTAAAGGTAACTTTCTCAGAAAGAATAATTTAAATAATACATATAATGTCATTAATTATTTGGTCTCTCTCAAATATATATATTATTTAGTTTGTTATTATGTATTTTCTATAAAAATAATTTATTATTATATAGTGATCAAAAACATGATAAGATCTTATTTTATATATAATAATAGTATATATATTTTATATTTTTTATTATTTATTTAATATTCTATTTTATTTATATTTCTCTTTTTATCACATCATCCTTTCATAATTATCTTATCATTATTTTGAACTATTTTTATCTCAAAGATTTCACACCTATAATATTTCCCTTTTTGTATATAAATCCAATCATAACATTATACTTATCCTACTTTCTAGTTTTTTTATCACATGTGTAACAATTCTATCATAAGTGTCAAATTTGTTTAAAATCTCCTACGTAACATTCTAATCCTAACCTAAATCTATCTCTAACTTTTACTCGGTTTAACCAAATAAAAAATAAAAAATTAAATCATCCCTATTTGGTACAACAACACCTTATTTGACTGAACTCAAGGTCCACCAAAGAAAACTACTCCCACGAGTAAAACACTTGTTCCGATCTTTTCCACGTGTATTAATTTACCCTATTTTCTATTACAACAAAGCATCACACTTAGTCAAAAAAAAAAAAAATAGCGCAGTATGACACTGCGCTTACTTTCTGAGCACTTGTCAAGCAACTTCCTCTCGAATTCTCACCTCACTATTTATATATAAACCCATCACACAATACCCAATCTTCACTATCACACCTAAACCCTTTCACCTCTCTCTCAACAAACTCTTTTTGTTTCTACTTTCAATTCATCGAGTTACGTAACGTTACCAAACTATTCTTGACTGCACCGATCAATCACATGGCTTTGGAATCCCTCAAATCACCCACCACCGTCACTCATTCATTCACTTCCTTTGAAATTGAAGAACCTAATCACAGTTACATCGATACACCGTGGACCAAACGTAAACGTTCAAAGCGTTCTCGTATGGATAGCCACAATCACCAATCTTCATGCACTGAAGAAGAAGAGTACCTCGCTCTCTGTCTCATCATGCTCGCTCGCGGTGGCAAAGAAACTATCTCCACCGCCAAATCACCTATTCTATCGCCGCCGGTAACCACCACCGCTAAGCTCAGTCATAAATGCTCTGTTTGCAACAAAGCTTTTTCATCTTACCAAGCACTTGGCGGACACAAAGCTAGCCACAGGAAACTCGCCGTTATTACCACCGCTGAAGATCAATCCACCACCTCATCAGCCGTGACGACAAGCTCCGCATCCAACGGTGGAGGTAAGATCAAGACTCATGAATGCTCCATCTGTCATAAATCCTTCCCTACAGGACAGGCTTTGGGAGGTCACAAGCGTTGCCACTACGAAGGCGGTGCCGGTGGTGGAAACAGCGCCGTAACTGCTTCTGAAGGAGTTGGATCGTCTCATAGCCACCACCGTGACTTCGATCTTAACCTCCCGGCTTTTCCGGACTTTTCAAAGAAGTTTTTCGTGGATGATGAGGTTTCCAGCCCTCTACCTGCAGCGAAGAAGCCGTGTCTTTTCAATATGGCAGAGATTGAAATCCCTCAATACTGATCAATATATTATATACAGATCCATGTTTATAATTAGTGCTTTAGTTATTTATTTTTTATTTTAGATTATTATTTGGGATCAATTTGTTCTGTAAATACAAGTTGGTTCTCATTCGCTGCTTTTAGAGTTTAGATTGTAATTTGACAGTGGAAATTCAATTCATTGCTTATTTATATTTAATTTTTGGAAATCTATCGAATTTAAATTTGTTCGAATATGATTGATCGACGATGTTCTGGTTTTTGAGGTTGTGAACAATTTTTTTCTTCCTAGTGAAAAATCGATATCTATCATAAATTAGAATACACCGCGTGATCGCCATCGTTAAAAGCACAACCGCGTGATCAGTAGATTTCAGTTAAAGCCATGTGTGTTCTTTATTTTTGAGTGCGTGTGACGGTTTTTACAGTTGGCACAATAATGGCCATTAGTAGCTGCAATACCTCGTTTACTTAATTAAAATATTTTATTTTTTATTTTTGTATCGTAACGATTAAGAATGCGAGTAGTGGTTTAACAATTGAACTTGGTAGCTGGGATGACATGGGTGAAATAGAGAGGATGTGTCGTGGTTGATGTGTGGATAAGAACGATGAATTGTCTTTGGCTTTTGTACATGCTGTGACGATAACGACACATCTTCCGAATGATTTAATCTTGATTATTGTTATTAAATGTACGGTAGAAGTCTCCAAATTATAAATATATTATTTGTTTTATTGCCTTCACATTCACATTGTGTCCATCTAGTCTTGCGACGCGTAATTGAATAGTCCTGAGGCTAGGAATGCTGGAAGCCTAAATTCTGGTTTGATTTGATACGTTATACATGTGGGATGCATGAACATAAACAAATGGAAACTTCCTTTAACAGGTGTGTGTGATATGGGAGGTAATAATACTTGAATTTTATTGTCAATATTTATCATATATTATGTGTATTGTGGATTTTGGTTTGATTCGTTGTATAAAACCGTGTGCGAGTCCATTGTTTACACCGTAATCTCCAAATAGTTCAAAGTCGAAGAGTAATTTTTGGTATACATTTTATATTTGATGGACATCCATTTAGGAGTGTTTAAGAGTAAGAATAAATCCACAAATTTGGGTCACTTTAATCAAGACTCAATTTATTTATGTTTATGTTTAACTTGAACCCAATTAAATTTAATAATATTTAGTTTGGATAACATATTTAATATTTTGAATATGTGAATACAATTCATTAACTGATTTATATATTTTTATTTAATATTTTACTATTGATATATAGTTAAAAATTAGTTGTTGGATTATATTTTATAATATGTTGTTAATTTAATTGATTTAAGTATTTTATTGTGTTTGTGGATGTATTTTAAATATTGAATTATATATTGTAATATAGTTTTATTATTTTTTAAAAATTTAATTACCTTTTTTTAAATAAAATTTATTACTCACACCGCTCATAATTGAATTGGTTTAGTTCAAATTTAATGTAAAACTAATCTCTTAAGAGCTCAATTCAACTCAAATAAAATTAATCAGTTCAATTTTCAAATTTGATAAATCAAAAAATAATAATAAAAAAAAAAAACAATTTAACTCAACTAGTCTACACCCATTTGACACTTCAAGAAAATATTTTTTTTAAATAATTTTATTTATGATATAGATTGTTTTCAGTATCAACCATCATCAAAAGGAATGTCAAATAAGTGTCATTGTCCTTATATAGAGTGTACACCTATTATTACTAATGATAGTGAACATTAAACTTGGTAAAAAGAAAAAGTATGCATTCAACTCAAGTTGATTGATTTAAAGTGAGAAGTTGGTGAAGTGAGTAAATCAATAGTTGATATTATAATCATTTATGGTTGGTGATGTATGTGCACAAAATCATAATTATTCATTTGATGTTCAATGATTGACACCATTTATTTTATTATCTAAAATGAATTGTTCACTTTAGATGAATCAAATCATATTCAATTATGACATTGTGTTTGATGACTCGTGTTAAATTAATCATACCGTGTTATTTATTTATTTCAAAAAATATCAATGTATTCTCAAATACAACAACAAAATTATTAAAAAACTATTTAAAAGTTAATTTCTTTCGGTGTATTTTGACACATGCGAAAGATTGAATATTTCATTAACTAGTTAAAGAGATTCTATGTTTAGAGTGTAAGGGTGTGTTTGAGAATTTAGAAAAAGAGAAATTAAACACACACAAAAAAAGGTAAACGATAAAAGTGAAGAGATTTAAAAGAGGACTTTGGATTTTTTATTTTTTATTTTTTATTTTATAAATACAAAATTCTTTAATTTTGAGGGACTAAAAAATGGCATTGAAGGATAATTTTGTAGAGTTTGAAAAAACTTTAATAAATTCTTTAAATATAATATATGTTTTATAATATTTTTAATATTAATATAATAATTATAAACATTCATTTATCGATCTTTATAAAAACACTATTAAAAATAAGTAAAAAAACTTATCTATTTAAGAGGAGAAACAAGGGGAGGAGTTAAGGGAAAAGAGAGGAAAACTGAAATCATTATTTCAATTTGGAAGTAATATTGATTTTATCACGACTTTTAATTAACATAATTTATCAACATAATTTATCGATAGGTTACTTACTTCGAATTATATTTTAGATTAAACAATATTAGTTTTTAACTTCAATTCAATTATAAAATCATATCATATATTTAATTTTAATTATAGATCTTTATTAAAATAATTTTTATTTATTTCTTATATTATTATTTTTTATGAGTCTAATTAAGAAGATTCATGATCCTATTTTAAAGAACTTATTTTTTCATAAGAAAATATTTGTACACTTGAAGTTTTGTAGTTCACTCAATGTGTGAGTTGGGGCCTAAATTTATTGGCCCCATAAAATTGTCATAGCTCTAATCACCAATGAATGAGTTTTATACTCTGCACCTCTACATGTACCTTCCACTCCCCTCATTCTCATAGAAAAAATCATTTTGTCTCTAGTGTTATCTATAAAATCTCCAAAAAAATTACTTTTCATTTTTTCACCAATTTTCTTCAAAATTTTCAAATATTATAATAACAAATTTCTAAACCTTCGAAAATTTGAAACTTTAGAATCAGTATTTTTCCAAATTTTCAAAAGTTTATACGAACATGAAACTTTCGAAGTTCATTTTTCCCAATAAGTATGAAACTTTTGAAATTTTCCATCAATGAAACTTTCGAAATGCAGAAATCTTCGAAACTTTCTAACAATCTAAAAGTTTCGAAATGTAAAAATCCAGAAACATGAAATATTTAATTTTGAAACTTTGGAATTCATGGAAAGTTTCGAAGTTGTTTCGAAAGTTTAGCCTTCAATGAAACTTCTGAAACTTGTTTTGAAAGTTTGGGAACAATATGAAAGTTCCGAAATGTATTTTTTTTAAAAAGTTTTTTTCCATTTTTTTAATATTGATATATTGCAGTGCCTAGAATGAGAGGTGTATTTGGCCAAATTATTCGCAACTTGATAGGTGATAGAGGTGATGGTGCATAGAGAATTCCACCACCAACAACATCAAACAGACGACGAAATGAAACAAATCGTCCAATTAGGCAGCGTCATTGAAGACAAGATGTCTAGGATGATGTCGTTGAACCTACTGAGCATGCACAAATGGAGGAGGATGTCTCCGAGCCTCTACAAATGGAGCAGGCTGAGGAACAGTATGCTACACATGCTGATGATATTGATGAGCAAAATTAGCAGACTGGATTCTCCGGGGGACCGGTGGTGACACATGTGTTGACATAGTATGAGCATCACGTGGCTTGGAGGCTATGGGAAGGAGAAGTATATTTTAATTAATTTTTAATTATATTTAATTAATTATTTATTTAAGTTTATTTAATTTAAGGCTATGGGATGAAGTTAAATTATCGCTCTTGTTCCAAGTAAGCAAACTCAATCGAAAATGTCAAACTAGTAGATGTGACACCGACAATTTCAAATAATGGTAACCGGTATCTATTTGTTTTATAAGTGATATCACATATCAAAACAAAATGGAGCGTGTTTAACAACTTTATACAATCATGATGCTTCCATAATATATGCCTCAAAACATCTAAATTATCTCGTCTTCTGGTCCAATGCACATAATTTTGTTGTTGTATTAACTTCAACAGATGCTGCATTTTTGTGTACGAACCTCTCAACGATGATCGATAAGTACTCCTTGTTGTATATATTTGACTGAGAATTGTGAGATTAACTTTATTTATCTCTTTCAAAGCATTTAAAATGAATCTCGGTGCTAGCTTATACTTTGTCATGTCATTGACAAATTTCATCTCTTATTCGTTTAAACTCCCCAAATATAAATGACCGGTTACAATATCAAGTAAATCATGATTGTGTGTTCCATAATAAACACTAATTTTCCATCATTCACCGACACTTAACGGTATACATCTGAGAGTAAACAGTAGTTGTTGATTTTAATTTATATCTTCCACCTCTTTCACATCCCAAAATTAACTTGTCTTTTCTTCCCCTTTTTCTGGTTGCTTTATCTGATCAAATGGTAATAATTAAAATTCCATTGTGCCTTCCAATATTTTTTGCATATTCAAATACAATTTATCGAGAGGAAAATACCTACAAATTATGTTTCAAATAAAACATCAAATATATTGCTATAAATTTTTTTTGATCAGTGATGGATTATCAGTAATAATACCTGATCGGTGGTGAATTTTTCTGTAGAATCTATAACCGTTCTTGAAGCATGAACCTCAACTCTACTCATACCTAATTTCAAAAATAGTAATAAATTAAATTAATAATAATATTATAAATTTATTTTTCAAAATAAAATTTTAATTATAACATACAACAATATTTTTAAAAAAAAAAATTGAAACTTTTGAAAGTTTTGAAGTTTTTGAAACTTTTAAAATTGAGTTCCTTCAAATGTTTGAAAGTTTCGAAGGTTATGTGTTTCGAAAGTTTGAAACTTTCGAGCATTACGTTTCAGAAGTTTCAAATTCATCAAAAATTTCAAAAGTTTTGATATTTTATGAAAAATCACACTTCGAAACTTTCAAATTTATTCAAAGTTTCGAAATTGATTACAATTTCTGGAATATTAAATTTCGAAAGTTTCAAATTTAACAAAACTTTTAAAAATATAAAAAAACCCACTTTTAATTATTTCAAAAGTTTGTAATTTTCGAATATTTAGAAAGATTTTGTAATTTTCGAAAGTGGGGGTGAGAAATAGAGTGGTAATTTTTTTTGATAGTTTTATACATAATAAAAAACGGTAAAATGATATTTGTCATAAAAATAGGAGGTGAGAGGTACAAGTAGAGGTGTACGGTACAATTCTCCCAATGAATAACTTTAAGCAAAAATCATCTACTATTAAAAATAAAATTATATTACAAAGAAAATGAAAAATAAAGAAGGGAGATAGTACTCGCAAATATTTAAAGCTCTCAAAAAACTATTTCACAAAGTTCCCATTTTTGTTTGTTGTTTGTATCTTAGATTTATAGGCCAACAATTTTGTGTAACTCCAACTCTCTTTATTCTACACTTTAAGCTATTTGAAATATTTTTCTAAATAAATATTACAAATTTTAATTGGATTTAAAATGAATTGATTAAGCCTTTTTAAGTGAGAAAATGTCATTAGTTGGTAAGAGCAACTCCACCATAAATTGAAGACCTAATTTCACATTGAATTTAGCCGAAATTGATTATTATTTTCCCTTCAATAGATGTAGTTCTGTCTTTTAATTTTCCGTTACCATTAAAATAACTCAACTTGGATACTTGTAAGTGGGAATTTTGTTACTCAAGGTCAAATGAAAGACAGATTAAAATATTAACTAAGTTGTGACAATTAAGTCTAACGAAATCTACTAATACAAATTTGGCCAAAATATCCATATTAAACCCCAATACAAAAAATATTTAGGACAAATACAAAGCATCTAAAAATCAATATATCACTAAATTCAATGAGACGTTTCACACATCATCATCTTCAACTGGAGTCTACTTTTTTTCATTCTTGCACATTCTCTTTAAAAAAATCATCTCATGACTCCAAACTACAATGCTGCAAAATTATGGTTGCAATTTTTTAAATTTGTTTCATTTCACAAACTGCTCCCTTAATTTTGTTTGCTAAACATGTTCTTTAAATATCAGTGTGTACATCATAGTCATTCCATTAAATTTTGTTGAAAAAAAATTTAAGTGGTTGTTAGACGCTAAAATGTACTTAGTATTTATGAGGTAACAACTCCAAATTAGCAAATTGATCTTTTATTTTTCATTTAAGTTTGTTTCTTTTCATGTTGGTCTTTAAAGTGTTTTTCTTCCCATTTCAATTTTAGTCATTTAAATTTTCTATATTAGTCCTTTTTTATGTCTTAAAATAAATAGTAAATTCCACCATAATTAACTCACATAGCTGCGAGATCCTGAACTCCGAACAAGACGTTCAACCCAATAATATCGATATTTGTAAATTGAGTTATAATTTAAGGACTCTGTATTAATCTTTTAAATTCCAAATAAAAATATTCCAATATTTCTTCCTCTTTTTCGCCATTTTCATTTGAACAAAAATCTACGAAATTTCAAATTGTTCATTGTATCCGTCATGTTCTTCATTATCTTCATCAAATTAAAAATTATAGACGGTTTCCTTAATCAACCCTTACCATCGTCATTTATATCATCAAATTGAAAATAAATATACTAAATTATTTCCTTAATCAACCTCCACCCTTATTATTCATATGATCTACTTCATCATTTTTGATCATCTAAAATAGTGTTAATTTTTATCTACAACTCTTCTATTGAACTTATAATTTAGAAAAATAAATTAAAACCATCAAAATGAAAATGTTCAATAAATATATTTTATAAAAATTAATACTTTTTTTTTCAATTCATCTTTGTCTAAATACTTTTAATTAATTGTTGAATTCTAATCAAAAATCAAAAATATTTTTTCACTAAACCAAGAATAATTTCATATTGTAAAAATTGTTTGGATTGCGTCTCCTTTTAAGCAAAAGATTGACCTCATATGCAAGTAAAAAAAGCCCTCATGTGAATGGAAAATATTGGTGGAGGTAAGAGGAAGGAAAGTGAGATAATATTTTTAAGTTTTTATATTTACTTCTATATTTAGAAGAGAAATATGTTAAAGATTTGATTTGTTCTTCCTTTATTTTTGAGTGATTTGGAGGGAACTGTGAACACCACACAACATAATCTATTAGAAATATATCTTATTAAAAATATATCTTTTTACTTTGAATCACACACAAAATTATTAAAAATATCAGTTCTTCACTCTACTCCCATCTATTGAATGAAATATATCTTCACCACATTAATCTCTTTTCCCCTCCCCTTTCCTCCCATTTATTAAATCAAATAGACCCTAATGGTTATAATTGATTTTACTTGTTAATCTTAAGTAAGAAATTAAATGTTAATGACTAATATTTGTTTATATATATTTTCAATTAATCAACATATAAATCTTTTTAATTAATTGTTGTACTCATATATCTCATCTTGTAAAAACTGTTTGGATCGTGTCTCCATGTAAGCAATAGATTAACTATTGATTAACTTCATATAAATAGACAATATTCAATGAGTGAAAATATATATAATTCAATGAGTGCATATATGATTGATAATAAACCGAATCAACTCGAAAATAATTCGAGATTCGATTTGATAATTAACTTGTTGAATTTGATTTATCAACTAAATAAATTGGATTTGAGTTGAAAATTTAGCTCATTAAATAAACGAGTTGAGTTTGAACTATGTATAATTTAACTGGTATATTGTAAATTTTATATAATTTTATCTTTGTATGAAATAAATTTTACTTGAAATTTATTTAAAAATATTAATTTAAGTGTAAGTATTAAAATGTTCGATATGATGTTCAACACAATATAAATATGGTTTTGAAACAAATTAAAATGAAACAATATAAATATGGTTTTAAAACAAATTAAAAATCATTTGAAAAATTAATATAAATAAGTTATTTATATCATTTGAAAACTACTAAAAAGACATGCAACTCTATTGTTTATAGAAAAACCAATTTCAGTATCTAATATAATAAAAACTTGTTAAGTTTAAAGTGAGATATTAAATTTATTGTTCAAATCAACTACTTCTTGTGATTATATAATTTTGAGTATTAAATATGATTTTGAGATAAAATTTGTGTTAATTAAAAGTTAAAAGTAAAGTATATAATTTTTATTTAAACTATAAAGGTAAATAAAATTGTTTTAAGTGTTACATTGTTGCTCAAAATTAATTATTTAGTTATGTTCAATACTTACAAATCTCATATTCAATTAATTATCTCCAATTTAATTATTAAAGTATCACATTGAAAAATGTACTTTCTTATACTCCATCTCCTTCTGTACAAGAAGTACACCCACGAGACAATCAAAAGTAATAAAAAAAATTGATATTATATAATATTAATTTTTAAACTTAACTTAAATTTAAATTTATAAACTTTAATTAATATTTTTAACTATCTTTTATGAATATTTAAAATTAAAAGTCTAAAGAAAATTATAATGTGATAAAAATTGATAGAATTGAAAAATGAGAAGATTACAAATCTCTATGAAAGAGGACTCCTCGGAGCAACGGCCACACGTCGAGTGACGACGTCGACAGACAACACACGACAATGATTAACCGGTTAGATAGAGGACAGGGGATGTAATATTTAAAAAAATTTATTTTTGATTCAATTTTAAAAAAGGAGAAAACATGTGTCTAACTCCCCTTACCTCGATAAAAAAATCTCTCCTCGTGATTAAAATAATGTGTTACAATTTTTTTGAAAATTTATAATAAATATTGAACACGTGGCTGAATTTGGTGCATCCGATTAATCATACGGAAGAGATTAGTTGGAAGGCAGGGTGCTTATCCCGCCTTAAAGGCAGACAATCCGAATCGGTTTCTACTCCCAACGTCCTTCAGTCGCGTCGTTCGTCATCCATACTCCGTCAACCGCCGTTGAGCGCCACTCCTTCAACCTTCCACTTTCTTCTCCCTTTCTCTCCAAACTTCTCACTCTTCCTTTCCTCCATTGTTGATCTTTTAAAAGGTAAACACACACTTAGTTAAATTTTATAGTAACATTTTTTCAATTATGATGAGAGTTTACTGTAAACACACACTTATTTCTTTAATGAAAGTAAATTAAGCATGGATTTTGTTAATGGAGAAAACTTCATTGTTAGGGTTTGGTTATTTATGGGTATTTGGGAATAGTGGCGATATTGCTGTCTGCACATTGGTTGTCTCTGATTCCTCCTTCATGTGACTAAAATCCATGATAATTGTTCAAGAAAGGATTAAATATAATGGAGTAATTGGGGTTATTGAAATTTTGTGTTTTGTTTACTGTAGCTTTCCGATGGTAAAGATCAATTATTTTATTTTCAATATTGCTACCAACACCCCCAAATTGCTATTCACACCTCTCAAAATTAAAAAAAATTAAAAATACCCAAAATGCCCCTACCATCAATGTTACACATTTATTATCTCATAACTCACATTTATCAACCTTCATTGCACCTTATAACTCACATACAAAAATCATTTGGTTGATATTTTTATTTTGTAAATCTGGAGTTCAAATATGTTTAAAAAAAATAAAAAATCTCAGAATTTACGCAATTTGAATTCAGGTACGTGAATTCAAATTAATAAGCCATGTACGTGAACTGAAATTGCATATATATGCAATCTTAATTCACATACGTGTGAATTAAGATTTGAAAATCATTGAAGATTGAAAATCAAACCAACATGAACTCAATTTCACGTAAGTATGAATTCACTACGTGTACGTGAACTGAGTTCACGGATATTTTCTAGAATTCAGTTTACATAAACCTAGGTGAACTTAGTTCACGTAAAATTGAATTCACGTAGCAAAATCTTGAATATGATTAATGATGATTGCTGGGGATTGATGGTGATTGATGATAATTAATGATGATTGATGATGATTTATGAAGATGGTTAATGATAATAATGGTTAAGGTTGAATAAAACGAAGAAGATGAAAAATGTGTTGAATGAAGATGATGAAGATAAAATAAAGAAGAAGAAGAAGATGAGCTAGGTTAATGAAGAAGAAGGGGAGGGTAATTTGGGAATATTAATTTTTTTAAACATTTGAGGAGTGTGGATAGTAAATTAGGGGGTGTTGGTAGCAATATTGTTTTATTTTTTTGGGTAAATCTCACTATTTATACTAAACCCCAATACCCATTTTTCCCTCCTTCTCTTTGTTTTTGCTTAGCCCATTCGACCTTCACAGCATAGCAATCTCTCAATTGTCTCTATACAAACCCACATTGCGTCGCCGCTGTAAGGAATTTCACAACCGCTGCGGCCACCGCACGAGAGAATCAACACCATAATTGTGATCCTCTCCCCGCCTTCTCCCTCCCGACTGTTCACTTGCGATTGGATCAACAAACTGCCACGAGTAAGTTTCCTGTCACCATCTCTGTTGACAAATCCTCTTCTCCTTTGTTAGGAAACACAAAAAGACACCGCAATACATGTCAGAGTAGTTGGAGAGAATGATGTTGACAGAAAATGATGATTGTGGGGGAAAATATTTTTGCAAAATAAATAGTGGTGATCGATGATGGGGTAGCCATTGGAGAATTGTTGTCACAAGTGTATATCATCAGAAGTAGAGGATATGTAATGCCAAATTGGGTAACCTTCAATGGAGGGAACCTATGGGAAGCAAAAAAATAATAATAGTAGTAGTAGTAATAATATTAATAATGCCATGGTTTATAAATTAAGTCGTCGGATCCATTGTGAGTTAGTGGCTGGGAGCAAATCATTTCAAATATGGAAATAGAGGGATCAGTCAACGGCTTGATGTTGGGATCCATTGTGTTTTGTGCTTTTCTGTGTGGTTCGACAGTATAGAATCATACTGCTTATGTGATTATTGTTTACTGTAATGGAGTAGTGCTTTAATACATACATTGCAGGGATTATATATGTCTTTGGATGCCGGCGGTGGGGGCTTTGTATTCACCACCCTACTATGTTTTTCTATTTTTGGCTTTGCAATGCTTACAACTTTTTTAACCATGGTAACATAGCCTTATTTGGGCTAAAACAATGGCTTGGTCTTAAAGCACCCTTATTCACCACCCTAATATGTTTGTGTGGATTGCCTCATCTTTGTGGTCTATTGAATTCTATTATATTAATCTTGTCATGCTAAATGTTTTAGTAGAACAAATAATCCTGAAATAAATTGAGGCCTATAAGTTATAACCTAATACATATGTTGATGGCACCATTTAAGTTCAGTTGCATCCGTTATGAGTTATAATATGGCGTAAAGAAAATATCTGAAGTGCGGTTGGTTTAAAAGAGCAACGAAGATAACGGTGCGCGGCTATGGACCCATCTATAGTGAAGCTTCTTGAAGATGATGAGGTTTTCTCCTCCCTATTGTATACTCTCTAGAAACATCTGCTGTTTTTGAATTGGGGCTTAACTTGTACCATCAATGTGTTTTGATGTCACAGGATGAAACTATGCATTCAGGGGCAGACGTGGAAGCGTTCCAAGCTGCATTGAATAGAGACATAGGAGGAGATGCTTCTAATTCTCAGCTTTCTGATCTGGATGCAGGTATCCATCAACTTACATTGTATCCCTCTGCTTTCTTTGTTGTTATTGCATTTGTGGTTATCATGTGCACATTGGTCAATGCATTCCTAGGAACCCTTTGCCTTTTTGCATTAAAACTGATAGAACTATGCACGGGTGTGGAATTAAGGACATCAAACCAAGAACAAAACGATTACTCAGAGGCTATACAAAAGCCTTACAAATAAAATACTTGGCATGCTATAACAGCCCGTCTCTTAGTTCTAACTGCAAGATTACTTTCTATGGCTCTTTAATGAAAGGTCTATTACATCTTACTAAAAGTGATAGCATAAATTAAAATGTCAGAAGAGTATTTTTATACTAGATAATTAAAAGACCAATAGCTTTGGTACTGTAGTAACATTACCAGCTTGGTCAAATGATTTAACTTCCTGTGGCCTACAAGGAAAAGTGCAGATTATTGCTCAATGCATTCAGCCGAGGCTATTGATTTGAGATTCAATTGTTAATCAAAAGTGTATTTTCCGAATCGGAATCAAATATTAAGATACATGGTCAATAAAAATATGACACTTTTACAGAAAAACAAATGAACAAGCAAACAAAGCGTAATCCAATAATATATCATTATGAACTTCAAAATGATGCATGATTCAAATTGTAAAGAACAGGGGGTGGGTGGGAAAAACAAAAGGTGCCCAAAGGAGGACCAGAAAACAAATAACAAGGGAGGAAAAGGAAGGGCAGAAAGCACTGTGTAGGCAGGAAGAATAAAATAGCACACCCTAGTTGTAAGAGGGTGCGGGAACCAAAGATGTCGCGTGCTAGGGTTGTTTCTTTGTTATTTTGGCTGATAATGTCTCATCTAAAGAAAAAATTGCAAAAAATAACCCTACCCCAGAGATCTTTTTGAAATTGGGTTGCATTACTTGACTCATTTTTTAGTTGCACCCACAGTGGAATTGGAACCGGGATTCATATAAAATAAATAGAGCGAAATTAAGGAGTGATGAGTTGGTTTGCAGGGAGGAACATAAGAGTTTGAGAGATAAGGTGTTGCGGGTTCAACTCCCACTAATATTTCTAAAAACTAATTACTAAAATTTGCCATTGATATTCATGGCGCGATTCAAGTCCAAAAGAGATTCACAGTTTGACCAGTATTGGTTATGTTTTAATCCCTTTCCATCAAGATAATTGCATGAGTTGTAAGATATTTACAACACTGCATTCAACGGCTAAGTGCACAGATACTGCATAAATGGGTTTTACTTTTACATATCTGTCCCCAACTTAAAATACCTAATCAATTCCCATTTCAATATCAATTTATCAATCACAGCAGTTTCTTCTTTCTGCAAAAAAATATTTGCATGGTTGATTTCTTGTCCTTTTGCTGACTATTTACTCTCGTTAAGATTCCAGTCTTATCATCTTCTAAAACATCTTACTAATGTTTACTAATTGAAGCAGACAGGGGTTTGATTTGTCATCTTTTGTTGTTTAGTTAGTTTTCTTTCTAACATTCTCCTTAAATCTCAGCGCTATTATTTGTCACATTTTTCTTTTAATTCTCATTTACTGTTTTAAAAGAAGAATTTGTACTTTAATATCTGATTAATCATTATTTAAGAGTCCAGTATAAATATATAATCAGAATATCCAGAGTATAGGTAAGTTATATTCACTGTTGAGTCATGTTATTTTTCTGTTTGCTAGATAAATTCTTAATCAGACATAGTGCTAGTGTGCTACGATGATTGCTTCATTTTTTTTTCTTAAGGAAGCAATAATTCATTCAGTCAATCATTACCACCGTGGCCAACTTCTGTCCATGACAACCAGTCCGACTGTCAAAATCAGGAGCCTGAAATTGCACAACAGCAAGAGCAACCTTCATCTGACATGGAGCTGAAGCAACAAGGACCTGTCGTGGAACAAATACAGAATGTTGCATCACAGGAGGCAAGTAATCTTCCTTTATCACATAAACAATCTCAAGATGAATGTCTCCAAGGTCAATCTGTGCCTGCTTCCCACCAAAATTCTCAAACAAATGTAGTTCCGAAATCTGAAAAAGATCCCGTCTTTAACCATGAAACAATCAAAACAAATAGTCCTAACTGTGAATCTCAGTATGCAAAGCTGCAGCAGATGAGTAACCAACAAGCCACAGTCAATGAACAACCTAGTAGCCAAATCAATCGTAGTAAACAGGTGCCATTTGGTCTTTTGCTCCCTATCTTGATTCCCCAACTTGCCAAAGACAGAGCTATGCAACTTCAAACTTTATTTAACAAATTGAAGGTGGGTTTCTTAAACCAATTTCACTATCATGTCCTTTTTCCCTCTCGTCTGTGCTAAACTATTGACGTTGGTGGTTCAAGGGTTTGCCATATTACTAAGTTTTTTGTTTTGACAATTTTGTTGTCATTTGCTCTAGAGAGATGAAATACCCAAAGATCATTTTGTACGGCTTATGAAAGGCATTGTGGGGGATCAGATGCTTAGAATAGCATTAACAAAAGTGCAACAACAGGTAGATTGAGTAGATGGTTTATGCAGTTTTAAAGATGATTTTTCTCAATCTGGTTGAATATTGTTTTCAAGGTTATGCTAAGAACCATTCGTTTCCGTGTAGACAAGAAGCAACCCAAGTTCTTCTGGACAGCAGCACCCTGTAAGGATGCCAACTGTTACTTCCAGTGCCACAAAATTGAATGATCCCCATGCATTAGCACAGCTGCATCAGAGAAGTATGAATGCTGCTGCAGACCATTCTCATACCTCTTCAGCTGTACAAGTGAAGAGTGAGCCGACCTATTCAACTACGGACATTAGTGCTAAAAAAGCTCAGGAACAGGATGTTCGAGTAGTGCAGCCAAATCAATTACCATTGTCTAGTTCTAATGCTGTTAGTCAAGAAATTGATAGATCATCAGTTCACTTACAAGGACTTAATAAGCAGCAACAACAACATATACATTTCCCAGGGACATATGGAAGTAGTGGTGGTAGTTATAGCCCTTTTTCTGGGACAACCACTGGATCATCATCATCTCTCAGATCACAATCTCATCCTCCTGATTCACACATAAGGCAAATTCCACATCAGAGCACTGGTCTAAATCCCTTAGGTGTAGAACGGCATAGTTCTTTCAATGATCCCAAGAGAATGCCAGGTGGATCTGTATCGACTGTGGTAAACAATACAACTTCACAACAAACTTCAAATTCTTGGCAACCATCAGTAGAACAAAATTCGGGCTTGTTTTCATCTGTTTCACATGTAAAAAAGGAACCTAATGACCTTTCTATTGAGCAGCAACATAGGCATCATTTATCTAAATTACATGGGTTGCCTTCTGTTAATTCTGCACAAACTGAACATGGTAGTGGTGTCAATCAAGGCACTGTAAAGGATGAGTTTTCAAGAGGTTCTTTAGCATCCAATAGCACGCCCCATACGACATCTGGTAGCTTGCCTGCGCCAAATTCTGCTCCCTCTTCTGCATCTCAACTAGATCCAACTGTCACTGTAAGTTAAAAACTAATGTGCACGTCTCTGTCTAAGATGCAATACCTAAAGTTTTGGTGATCGAATAGCATCCAAATGTTATTTTTTGTTTTCATGGTTAGTGGCATGATGCACCCTATGTTGGCGTTATAGTATATGCATCGTAAGTATAAATTTACAAAACACTAGGTCTGTCAATATTTGAAGATACAGCAGTACTCCGGTTTCGATATAAGCAACAAAAAAAATATGCTAATTAAAAATAGTGGTTAATCTCAATTATTTTCCTTGATGTAATAAAAAACTAATTGCATTCTTCATTTCTTCAGAATGCACTTAATTGCAACTTGTTTCATAGGAAAGCTATCATTAATTGAAGAGTATTTTAGGAATGATATCATTAAATAAGTTTAATTAGTTGCTATTTGCTTATATATTTTTTATTTAGACCACAAAAACTTGGTATTTTTTTTGCTTATATTCAATACTAGTCTATTTTGTATAGCAAGTCTCCATACTATGGTGCACCATCTTAAGCTTTCACATCTGGGTTAGTTACTGTTTCAGACTCTGTTAGATAGTTGTAAAAGAATATAACCACTTTGTGTCAGCTTGAATACTGTAAGCACTAATATTTATCTGCAACCTGTAAATAGTTAATCAGAATATCACTTTCTTAGAAGAGTTTCTCACATTTCTCTTTGAATGTTTTCCTTGAATTTCTTATACTTCATATAACCTTCCAACAATACTTGGTGATTTTTATTCAGGAAATGGTATTAATCTTCTTGAATTGTTTACAAATATTTTCCCCCCTCATTGTTATAATTCTGTGAAACATTATGACTTCTTTTTGTGGGATCGGGAAGCTTTGCTTGTTAGTATTTGTATCTTCTAATGTCATTCCTCCCTTCATGTGGCATTAAAATAATTGGTCATGGTTTGCATTTACATTGTTTAGGTGTTATTGGCTCTGTGATTTTAATATCCAAAATCTCCCTTATTTACTGAGTGCATTAAAAAAATCACATTTTTGTATAATCACCGTTCCTTGCTGGAATTCTCTCTAGAACTCATCAATGCTGAATTTCCCAATTATGCTAGCACTGGGATTTGACTTTGTACAACCATCCTTTTGCTTGCAAAATTCTTCTTGCCTTGAGCTGCATACTATAAATCTTCAATACACCCCTTTTCTCCTGCCTATTAATGTGGTACTTTGACATCAAATATATTGCTAATGAAAAGTAGCAAGCCTACAATTTTGTGTTTGGGCTTCATATTATATCCCCAGACTTTCACTTTTTAAAGCATTTTGCTGTTAAGAAATGTGAATTCTTTTTTTTTTTTTGTAATGTTTTTCTTGAATACCAAGCCATCATTCATTTTTTTAGAGCATGTTCGTCCGTGTTTCTAATGATATCTTCATACTTGCTGATACCTGATTTCCTCACATCCTTTTCTTATTTTATTAGTTAAGCTCTCAGATCCCATCTAGCACTTTGGGTCTTATGACAAAGACACCACTAAAGAAACCTCCTCTTGGCCAGAAGAAGCCACTTGAAGCACTTGGTTCTTCACCTCCTCCTCCGAGGTAAGTTGTTGTATTCTACTGGTTCATGATTTGCTTTGTCCTCCCTTCTTTTCTGTGCAATCTTTTACCAATTTTTTATTTATGAATATCTGCTTACTATTCTACAGTAAGAAACAAAAGGTGTCTGGGGCATCAATGGAACAAAGCATTGATCAGCTTAATGATGTTACGGCTGTTAGTGGTGTTGATCTTAGGGTATGATACTGTCATTGAAAAAAGACGAAAAAACCATAGTCTGGAATGTATACTTTTCTGTTTTAAAATCTCAGGCTACTTTTGTGTTTCACATTATATAGGAGGAGGAAGAACAGTTATTTTCTGGGGCCAAGGAGGACAGTCGAGTTTCAGAAGCATCTCGAAGAGTTGTGCAAGAGGAGGAGGAAAGTCTGATTTTGCAGAAAGCTCCATTGCAGAGAAAATTGATTGAGATTAGTTAGTCCTATTTATGCCATTAGTCTGTCCATCTAATTTTATTCTTTCCATTCTTCAAACTTATCTGGATATGTACTGGGTCCTATATAAGCCTTATAGCTGTTCTATGTTGTCGCCATGGCAGTGACCGAGTGTGGCTTGAAGGGCATGAGTAATGATGTGGAAAGATGCTTGTCACTGGTGAGATTAAACCTATTTTTCAATATTTATTGCTAGTAGGATTGCTTTTAATCTTACGGTTGAAATGAATATTCAGTGTGTAGAGGAGAGAATACGTGGAGTAATAAGTAACATAATTAGAATGTCAAAGCAGGTCAGTTATTTTCTCCAACTGTTTGCATTAATAGTCGTTTTTGTCAAAGTGCATTTTTTCTTACATCTGATAATTTTCCTACTAGCGGGTTGATATTGAGAAAACAAGACATCGGACTGCTGTCACTTCAGATGTTCGACAGCAAATCATGGCAATGAATAAGAAAGCAAGGGAAGAGTGGGAGAAAAAGCAGGCTGAAGCAGAGAAGCTCCGGAAACCGAGTGATGTGGGTCCTACTTCGTCACTATGTGGAATTTTTGTTTAGTTGATGATGATACAATGCCCACTCTTGTCCTCAAACATTTCCTTTGCATGTTTTTATTTTATATTTTTGCATCCCAGACTTAAACCTATGTGCTTAACATTGTAATGCAATTTTTTAAGTATAGGTAGATGGTAGTTCCGGAGTTGATGGTGACAAGGAGAAAGATGAAGGTCGCAATAAAGCAACAAAGGTATTTCTATCTCATTTTAGGCAATGCAGCTCACCTTTATCTATGTGTGAAGAAGTCTTGTTTTTTTATTGGTAATATGTCGTAGGTGAACAAGGAAGTAGATGACAAGATGAGGACTAATGCTGCAAATGTTGCGGCTCGAGCTGCTGTTGGGGGACCTGACATGCTGTCTAAGTGGCAACTTATGGCCGAGCAAGCCAGGCAGAAACGTGAAGGGGGGATGGATGCTGTATCTGATTCTCAGCCAACTAAAGACGTGAATCGCAAATCTCCATCACCAGGAAGGAGCACAAAAGATAATCAAGAAAGGGAGAGAAAAGGTCCAACTTCTCATGGGAATTCAGGTGTGTTTCTTCTTGGTTGTTTCGTACCATTTCAGGTGTCCACACATTCAATGGAGTTTTTATTATTTTCCTTGTATACAAACTAGTTAGTTATGCTGTGCGTGCATGAGTCACATTGATGTTGATGCATATATTAAAACAACTTATATATAAATATTTACTTCAAAATAAACATCAATTATATGTCTATTGCCTAATACTCATATTTAATAAGCGGAATAAAAACTCTGCAAAATGCACACTTTCCTAGCAGAAAAGCAGTAGAATAAAACATAAAGTCCGAATGAGAATAGGAGAGGAAGACTGTACTGCCATCAACCAATATCAAACTAACTTATAAGTTATTGTCAATGTAAGGAAATAAACTAAGATTCTCAAACAAATGAAAAAAATTTTTGATGTTTAACAGTATTTGTAGCACAGTACTGAAAAGATTGGACAAATTGCAGAAGCAGAGACCTAGTGAGAATTCACACCAGTTGTATCACTATCAACCAAAAAGCAGCATTGTAACCAATTAGAAAATGAGAGGAAAAATTGTGAGCCATTGATCAAATCATGGATGATTAAGATTAGAACAATAAACCATATGACTTTTTTCAGTGAACATGAGTCACTTAAATAACTTTCAATCATGACAATCCATGTATGGTTGTATGATTAAGATTCAGTTCTCCCACCCTCTCATTAAAACTCCTCCCACTTTCAATCATGACCATCCATATATATATAATTTTCAACTGCAAAATAGATTCTTGACACGAGGCAAAAAATCGTGGAAGAAAATTGGAGGACTTAGTGATGATCACACATAAAAGGAAAGAGCTAAGCTTTTGTTAATATTTGTTGTTTTTAGCTGAAGAGGTAAATATAAATAACTAAATGTGGAATATCTTTCTAGTCTCAACTTTTTTGTTAAATACAGTGTAGGACAGTATTGCTTGTTTTACCCCATGTTCCCCAAGATCTGATTGTCTGGAGTTTCAAGAAACTGATTCTACACGACCAAAATATGCATGAAAAAAAAAGTATTGTAAAATTCAAATTTCATGGGTAAAACTTCATACCTCCACCTTTATTGGAGCAAGAAATTGTAGTGGTCTCTAGATAACTCATACTATACGATGTGTTTGTACCTGGTCTAATTATGTCGTGCAACATTTTTGTTGATATTAAGTCCCTGTGATCTTGTTGCGAACAGCCGCTGCTAGGAAATTTGGGAAAAACCATTCCCCTGGATCTCAAACTCGCGTAGCTCGTAGCATCTCTGTGAAGGATGTGATTGCCGTCTTGGAGAGGGAACCTCAGATGTCCAAATCATCACTCTTATATCAATTGTATGAGAGAATTCATGCTGATGCTTCCAATGAATAAGGTAAAATGAAATATCTTGGTCACTTTTGCCTTTTTTATTGCCATTGAGTCTTATGCTTCAAATTGACCAGACATCAATTTGTCACAAGTTGAAGATTTTCTAAATTGACTTTATATTTTAACCTGGATATTTCCAATTGGATTTGGTCTCATTTTCAAATCACCTTCAAAGAAACTAGCCATTTTTTATATCCACCCTCTATTGTCTTGTATTCAATTTACTATAGGGTAATTTGGAAATGGTGAAATTAAACTAAAACTCATCACTGGGGAAAGATGAGGTTTTTAGCTAGGGACTATGCCTCTTGACACTATTGCATGCTTGGCTTCAGCTGACTTTAGCTGTCAATGGTTGATAGGACCCGTGAAGAGAAAGGCCCAAATTGAGAGGGAAATGCTGAATTGGCAAGTTAGTTAGAGGAAGGGATATACGCATAGCAGGCGAATTCGTTTAGGAGAGTGTGAATAAATGAGTGCGAACTGGCAGAGGGAATGTCTTTCTGAAGGAGCACTTGCTCTGGGATTATAGAGATCACTCTCTGTAATAGTTCTTATTTCAAGGTTGTTTTGAAGAGGGGTGTAATGTTAGTATATACAAATAGGGATAATTAGAAGTTTGTTAGTAGTTGTGTTCCTAGGTTGTTAGTAGTGGTATAGGTGTACCTACTTTGGTGTTTTCGTTATTAGTTAGTTATCTAGGACCTAATCCCTATCCAAATGTAGCGGAAGTCTATAAATAGAGGCCTCCACCATTTTAGAAAGGAGCTTTTATCAACTTTAGAAATTGAGTGGTGTAAACCATTGTATCCGTTCTTGTGTATCATTCTTTTGGGAGAGGTTCTCTCTTATTATTTCTTATCTTTTCTTTCTAAATAATAGTGTTCTTCCTCTAAATCAAAGAATCCAATTCTTGGGTTCCTAATATTTTCTTTTTATCTTGAATTCAGTTCCATATCAATGATAGAGTTATGTGTGTTGCTATATCAAATTAAGTAGCATTTAATGTTTCAATCTCCAAATATTTAGTAGTGGGTGCATTGGCTACACCTGCACTTAACTGTTCAGGTCAAATTTCTGTAGATAACACGATGCTGATTTACATCAGGAGGCGTGTAAAAAGATTTGACTCATTCAGTGGAAGGATACCTGATATGTTGTATATGTTTTAGTAACAAACATGAGCATTTCTCCTGCTGGACACAAGCGGAAGGAAAATGTGTGTTGTGCTCTTTTTCACAACAGTCATCCCTCATATCATTTGCTTCGGGAATAGGTGCTAAATTAACATAGACGTTCAGAAAATCAGTTTTGGCGTACTACTGTAATTGGGTGGTGAAGAGTGTATTTTTTTTTTATATCAACAAGATTGTGTATAAATGTATGTATCTAGCATTGTTTGGACTAAAGACCAGTGTTTTATTTATTTTTTACCTATTGAATGAAAGTAACCGGTGATATTTATGATAAAAGGTCGAACCGGGGAATGAGCCAAGCTAAAATAAATGCTTCCCGCATTTGATCTAAATTTTAGAATAAAGAGTAATGCTAAGAATACATTCTTTCAACATTCTCTTTTGAACACTCAACTATTGGGTCACATCATCCAATTTTTTCTATAAACTACTTGATTATCAGGTAATCAAGTTTTTACAATTTACTTTTAATTATTGGATTTTGAAATGTCAGGGTAAGCCTTTCCAATTTCCCTGTGATTTGAACTTCCTCCATTCAAAAGTTCTCCTTGTTGACAAAACAAAACCTACTATGATGCAAACTCCTCTATTAAGTCTCATTGTTCACAACTTTTAACATTGAAATATGTAATTTTAATAGGCGATGATAAACTTTTAAAATATTAATTTCTTTTCTTTTTGGGTGAAAAAATGTAAATTTCTTTTAACATTTGAAATCTGGCAGTAGGGATGAATGCAAAACCGTTTTATATATTGAAATCCAAAATTGTTTTGTTATGATAAATAATTGTTGATAGGGTTCAATTTCTTTTACACTAAAAATCAATAATTATTTTCAGCATCTCTAATTGTATAGAACACAGTTATCTCATCTCTTTCAACCATTTTTGTTTCTCCACACTCATGGAACTCTAACCGACAAAGTGCACCATTTGCGTTGAACGACAACTCTGCACCACAAGATTTCATTTGCAAATCTGCAATCCATTTGAACAAAGAAAAATGTTAGATTAACGGTAGAATCAGTAACCAAGTTGAAGGTTTAAAAAATGGGGTGATGTTGCCCAATAATTGAGAGTGAGGTAAAAGGAGTGTGTCTCTAACATTTCTCTAACAATTAAATACATCAATTTTTATTTATCATATTTTCTGTTATATTCAATAGCAGATGACGTATAAATTTTAAAAAATAAAAATAAAATGTTTTTAAAAGGTAACCCACCCCTTAGTTTTTATTTTTATTAAAGAACTAAAATGTTTGTTTATTTTGGTTAACTTAATATTCATTTTCTACTATTAATGTGGTAATAATGTTTATTTTTTATTTATTTTTCTAATTATTATTTTGTAAATAATCATATATAGAAGACATTTTATTGTTACAAATTTGACATCACCTGTTCATTCTAAATGGTCAATTAGTTCAAGAAATTGACACTTGTCTCTTGGGCCTCATGGGCTCGAACAGTTCATGAACATGGGATGAACTAAGCATGAATTTAAGAAATAGACTCCCTGAACCAAAATGAAGTGATAGAGAAACTTCATGAATTAGGCATGACTTTATTTTCTCCTTAGTACCTTGTAGGCATACTTTAAACATTTGCGCATTACATAGCTGGTTTTAATTTTTTGAACATAGTTATAAAAGAGTAGTAGTAGAAATCGACAGTGAACTTTAATATGTTAGCAAATCATCTTTGAATTTATTTGCTAATACATCTTTTAATCAGGGGGGCTACGAAGCTTAGTGGTTCTTCCACTGTAAATTTTGGTGGACCATTACCAACAATGGCTAACAGGGTTTGTTGATTGAAAGTTGGATTAAATACTAATATGCTTAGAATAGTTAGCATTAGTTGTATAAAGTTTTAGTTGTACTTATCCTTTTCCAATTAAAATAGTCAAAAGGGAGAATACTCAATTTCCACAATGCCTGATCACAATGAAGCCACACAATCCCTTACATTTAATCTCTATTTGCAAAACACTTAAATTTCATAGTTACTGTAAATTGATATACATTGTCAATATAAAATATTTTTACACTATCGGTTAATTACAACCATTAAATCATAAGATAATGTTTGACTTTTATCATATCTACATCTAAAGTCATATTTATGAATGATTGTGATTTATTAACTGTATAAAAAAATTTCTAGTACATAATAATTAAACTCTACTTATAGTTCACAAAAATAAATGTTATGTCTAGTAGGCCACTAATAATATGCCAACTGAACTGAAATTTGAAAAGGACAAAAGAAGATGGTCTCTTTTTTAAAGTAAACAAACATGATTGGAGTCGTGCATTATTGTTCAATACAATTTATAAAGATAATTATTGTCTCTCATATTTAATTCTGTGGTGGAGTCACTTACTCTTTCACTTACTCCATGTGTTTGTTATAGTTACTCTATTTAATAAATTTTTAATATAATATTAGCAATTAGACTAGTGAACAAAGAGTGTGAATTATGTATGAGAGTGTGACATGTATAGTTTGGCAGTGAACAAGAGGAATTCCATTGAAGCGTGATATATATGGTAGAAGAGATATGGCAAATCCACCGTATCTGCCTATGGTATCTTTTACTACAGACTATGAATTGGAATTATGTGGTCTCCAACTCAATGTCACTAGCACACTAAATTTCTTCATCTGTTATAAATTATTTAGAAGATACGTACTAATATTTAAAACTTGGAGAAAAATTAAGACAAAAATACACATATGGTTCATTAAGTTTAACCCATTTGCGTATTTTTAAAGAATCCCATGCATATTTTTGTCGAAATTTATACGCAGATGAAAAATAATGCCTATTAAGTATAAACCAAATAAATTCAAACACTAAAAAAAATGTGTAATGTCACAAAACTTTTTTTTATTATATAATATTATATTGTATGTATGGACACAGTCACAAAGCACTATGTGTTCCCAATTGAAATATGTATTGGCAATAAAAGAATCTACCGATCTCCGCAGACGCAATAATAATAAATACTAGCTATCCTTGCAATGCTGAAGCAAATTCAAAAGAAGCCAAATATGAATATGCTGATTTTCAAGTGTCTTCAAATGGCTTTGCTGCTAGTTTTCACTAGCAGATACACCATTGCAGAAAAAACACAGCATCCTAAGAGAACATACATAATTCACATGGACAAGTTCAACATGCCAACAAGTTTCAACGATCATCTCCAATGGTATGATTCATCATTAAAATCAGTATCAGAATCTGCAGAGATGTTGTATACTTACAAACATGTAGCCCATGGCTTCTCCACAAGGCTAACTACTCAAGAAGCAGAGTTACTCACAAAGCAACCAGGAATTCTTTCGGTTATCCCTGAAGTTAGATACGAGCTTCACACTACTCGAACACCAGAGTTCCTTGGATTGGAGAAAACAACAACTCTTCTAGTGTCCTATGGAAAACAAAGCGAGGTGATTGTTGGAGTAATTGACACTGGTGTATGGCCCGAACTAAAAAGCTTTGACGACACCAAACTTGGACCAGTACCGAGTAGCTGGAAAGGGGAATGTGAGACAGGTAAAAACTTCAACTCATCAAACTGTAACAAGAAACTTGTTGGTGCGAGGTTTTTTGCTAAAGGCTATGAGGCAGCTTTTGGGCCCATTGATGAAACGGCAGAATCAAAGTCACCGAGGGATGACGACGGGCACGGAAGTCATACCTCAACTACAGCAGCAGGTTCTGCAGTTGCAGGAGCAAGCCTCTTTGGTTTTGCTTCTGGGACATCAAAAGGCATGGCTACACAAGCTCGAGTGGCAACTTACAAAGCGTGTTGGCTTGGAGGGTGCTTTACATCAGACATAGTTGCTGGAATTGACAAGGCCATCGAAGATGGCGTCAACATCCTTTCTATGTCTATTGGTGGAAATTTAATGGACTACTACGAAGACACTGTCGCAATGGGAACTTTTGCAGCCATGGAACATGGAATACTAGTATCTAGTTCA
>NC_021164.2:72877422-72911110 GCF_000331145.2 Cicer arietinum | reverse complement strand
CAGCAGGAAATGGTGGACCTAGTCAAGCAACTTTGGCTAATGTCGCACCGTGGATAACCACTGTAGGCGCTGGAACTCTAGACCGTGATTTCCCTGCCTATATCACCCTTGGAAATGGGAAGAGATACAACGGAGTGTCGCTTTACGATGGAAAATTGCCACCTGATTCTCCACTTCCCCTTGTTTATGCTGCTAATGTCAGCCAGGATTCTAGTGGAAATCTTTGCACCACAGACAGTTTGATTCCTAGTAAAGTTTCAGGAAAAATAGTGATATGTGACCGAGGAGGAAATCCGAGAGTTGAAAAGAGTTTGGTGGTGAAGCTTGCTGGAGGAATTGGGATGATTTTAGCAAACAACCAAGATTACGGGGAAGAGCTAGTTGCTGACTCCTATCTCCTTCCTGCGGGAGCTTTGGGAGAGAAAGCCAGCAATGAAGTAAAGAAGTATGTTTTTTCTGCTCCCAACCCAACTGCTAAAATTGTATTTGGCGGTACTGAGTTAGGTGTTCAACCATCACCAGTGGTGGCAGCTTTCAGCTCTAGAGGACCAAATACACTCACACCAAAAATACTCAAACCAGACCTTATAGCTCCAGGAGTCAACATTTTAGCTGGATGGACTGGGAAAGTTGGACCAACTGGCTTGTCTGTTGACACAAGGCATGTGAGCTTTAACATCATCTCTGGCACATCCATGTCATGCCCTCATGTAAGTGGTTTATCTGCTCTTCTCAAAGGAGCTCATCCTGAATGGACTCCTGCAGCTATAAGGTCTGCCCTCATGACCACATCCTACAGAACCTACAAAGATGGACAAACCATAAAAGATGTTGCCACTGGGACCCCCGCTACACCGTTTGATTATGGTGCTGGGCACGTGGATCCAGTAGCTGCTCTTGATCCCGGGCTTGTGTACGATGCTTCCGTGGATGATTACTTGAGCTTCCTCTGTGCCTTGAAATACACGTCATTTCAAATAAAGCTTGTAGCAAGAAGAGAATTCACCTGTGACAAAAGGATCAAGTACAGGGTGGAAGATCTCAATTACCCATCTTTTGCAGTTCCATTTGACACAGCTTCAGGCATAAGGGGTGGTTCTCAAAAAACAAGCACTGTCCAGTACAAAAGGGTTTTAACAAACGTAGGGACCCCATCAACATATAAAGTTTCAGTGTCATCACAGTCTCCTTTGGTTAAGATTATGGTAGAACCACAAACACTTAGTTTCAAGGAATTGTATGAGAAAAAGGGCTACACGGTCACATTCACATCTCATTCAATGCCATCTGGTACAACCAGCTTTGCTCATCTGGAATGGTCGGATGGGAAACATAAGGTCACTAGTCCCATTGCTTTCAGCTGGACATGACTGTGATACTTTCAATGGCCCCTGACTCTGAATAATTGCATTTCTCTTCTGTAGTCTGTATTTTGTCCAACAAAGAAGCATATAATAGAGCCGAATATGTGCCTCTTTGCTGTGATTCCATGTAAAGAATAATTTTGAACATAACAAAACAGGGCAATGGCACATGTGAGTAATGGCGCTGAATTACAATTCATATTAACCAACAATTGATCTATTGCAGACATCAATTTGACATTTCACCACCATATTTAAACTACTTTTTGTCAGTGAATTAGTGGTTGGTACTAATAATGAACAAAAATATGAAGCAAACAAACTGGAGAGTTATGAAAGAAAAGGTAGTTGTGTACCCACAGTGCATGACAGGTATTACAATTTACTTGGAGTGATACATCTAGACAAATCCTCAGTTCAGAGAATTTATCATTTTTGTTTCAGTAAAAATACAACCCTCATATCTATTATATTCATAAAGTGGAACAACCAAAGTTTGGAACAGTGATAAACATTTACCAAATCAGGACCACTCTAATGGTTGAAAATTCAATAAATATAAGTGAAATGACATAAGTACCAACTATTCTACCACACACAATACCAGTGGACTTTTGTGGCTTAAGTGGACCATAGCCTACATATAATCATTGTAGTGTGCTCGTGTTCCTTGGATCAACAAATTGGTGAACATGCGTGAGACTGGGTTTTCCTTAAAGGTATCCCCACTTACCTCTGAAATAGGAGTATGTAATGAATCGTAATTTCGAACTCTAAAAAGAAATATCAGCTACTTTTTTTCTTCCAAACTATCAAAACCACTGATGAACGAGAAAAAAGGATTCGTCTTTCAATCAGAATCCTAAATAAACCATGTGAGCAAAACAGCATTTGAATGATATAAAATTCATTTTTATGGAAACGAGTCCAACAACAGTTCATTTGCTCAAGTGATTAAATAGGATGATGAAAAATTTGACTTTACTCCTTTAATAGAGAGACACGATGTAGCATTTAATGTAGAAATCTTAGTTTTTGCTCATGTTAATATTTTAAAATGAAATCCTTCAATATTAGCAAGTACAATGTACACTCTTGACACATGTTATTTATAAGCTCATTATTTTTTTTTTATATATACATATAATATATATTATAAGCTCATAAGTTCTAAATTCAAAATACACCCAATATAATGAAAATTTAAAAATAAAGCTCAATATTGATTGTTCTCTTACAATACCATACGCCACACAAGCAACAATACATCATGTGTTAGTATCTTTCCGAAAAAGTGAACAAAATCAGACCCTACATTCAAAACTAAACATCATTGAGAGTCCTCTGCCGATTGACAAACAGGGAGGTAATATGTATCAAGCTGCCAGTATTTGTGTTTAACACCTTCCCAAACTTGTTCCCCCAAACAATCCTTAACAGCCAGTGGAATTAATTGTGTGGAATACCCCAAATTCTCAAGCTCAAGAGATACCAAGTGGCAGTAAACAACATGGAAAAATGCATTACCACCACAAAGGCCATTGAAGAAAGAGTATATCCCACCAGGCTTCAACAATACCGGGAGATGTTGGTGGAACTCTCTCAAGTCTTCATAGTACTCCCCATAGGTGTCGAAGAATATCCCTGAAAAAAAAACATCAAAACAAATGGCCTACATCAAAGAGTTTAGAGGTACAATCCAGCTACAAACCATCAGACATTAGAACCAAACAAACAGACAAAAAAAAAACCTTTCCCATGTTTTTTCACAGAAGTAAAACTTACATTCTTGGAAAGCATCTAGGAAACAGCTACAACTTTCACATATTTCCAAATGTCTTTGCAAAGCAATAACCCATAGCAGTGTGTGACTAAGAGTTACCACATTTCTTAAACATCAATTAAGTGTTTTTGGTTTCTGTCAAACAAAATTGATTTTACGTACAATAATACTTATGATATGTTTGGTTCTCCGGTGACAAAATAATTTTGAATTAATTCGTTTTGTAGAATTGATTTAACTTAAAAGTGAGTTGAACAATAAATTTCAGTGTAAAAATCATGTTTAGATTCAAGTTAGAATCTAATCTAGAAGTAAAATCAATTCTACTCATGAACAACCAAAGATGTCACAATCAATGTTACACCTCCTGAATCAATTATGGGTGCTCCAAACGTGGATTTACAAAATCTTTGCATCGGATTAGAAAATTAACACTACTTTTAAATCAAACATGCTTTCAGAGTTAATTCATCCGAACATAAGCAACTTTACTTACAAACTCGATTATAACCAAATCAATTCTATTCAAAATTATCTTTACCAAAACCTCTCCCAAATACCCACTTAGTAAAACAACCCAATCAATTCTAGTGCTGCAATTAAAATTGATATTTATGCACACAAGAGTCCGCAATTACCATCATATGTTTCAAGCTGAGACAGGACATCTTGCCAACGGCCAAAAACAATCTTAACATTTTCCTTCTGACCCCAACCGGTTCGAAGCATGCGTTCATAAACCTCTGGATGAGCCTCAACAATGGTGTGTGTCTTAGGTGAATATTGCTGTATAGCTGTATCAACAAGACCCATTCCAAAACCAATATTGAGTACATGACCACCTCCTGAACAAACAGCTTTAGCATGAGCCTCCATCAATGGTTTCTCCCATGCCATCATCACAGCTTTACTATCAGCATCCATAACTTTATCTTCACTAAAACTAACCCTATCTTCCAAATAATCATCACCAGAATCTGCTTTTTTATTTTCTTTTCTAGCAATTGTTCCCAATATTAATTCAGATCGAATCCCTAACAAAGCAAAATATATCACATAAAAAAAATAATTTTTTAATTTGGCATAGTGTGTTATAATTAATTAATAACTAATTAGAATAATAAAGTGTGGTTTGAATTTGGTACCGGCATTGAGGAGAAGTTCGAAAGCTTCTTGGTGACCTTCTTCCATTGCGAAATCACCGGCGGATAGATTGGATGGAGAAAGAGCGTTCCAAGGAGCACCGGCGGAGAGAAGGATATTGAGGATGGGTGCATGGCCGTGCTTTGCAGCGTGCATGAGTAGAGTGAGACCATCGCCGTCGAAATGAGTAACGTCGGCGCCGGATTCAATCAGAGCCGTTAGTTTCTCCGTGTCACCCTTAATCGCCGCCTCGCATAATTGTTGTTCTTTCATCTTTGCGCCACAACTCTTAACTCCAATACCTCAGTATAATAATACTGAAACTAAAATGTATTAGATTAATTTAAAGTATTTTTAAGTTTTTGTAAAAAATAATAATGCCTTGAGTAATTTTAAATAGACTTAATTTTTAAGACATGGTTTTTTCAACTAGAATTAACGATATTGATAGTAAAAACAAAATCATTGTAATATGATTAAAAAAAATTGTTAAACGCCAATAGATTTTATTTTTGGGTAGATCATCAAAAGAATTTAACTCCACATAAATAAATAAAACATTTTTTGACTTAAAAAATGACATTTATTAAGAAGCAAAAAAAAAAAAAACAAATATTTCTGGATGTTAAATGGGTTTTTTTTTTACAATACCCTCTTTTTGAAAAAAAACACCAAAATACCCCATTTGAAAAAAATATACCAAATGGCGACTTCCTTAAGGAAGCCCGAGTTCCAAATGGCGACTTCCTACTTGATTTTTAAAAAAAGGGGCATTTTGGTATATTTTTTTTAAATTGGGATATTTTGGTGTTTGTTTTTCAAAAAGAGGGTACTAAAAAAAAACACTCTGTTAAATGAGTTACGGTCTAATTTATATGTTGGTTTAAAGTTAAATTATACTTTTTTTTAAATAGATAAATAATTTATATGTTAGGTCATTTTTTTTAATTTGATTTTTTATTTAATTTAAAGTAAGCAATTTGATCTTTTATGTTTTAAAATGTTAACAATATTATTTATTTTTTTTACAAAAAATCATCAAAATTTTTAACAAAAATTCATAAAATTAATTATTATTTTTAATATAATGCAAATTTCATCAAATTTATAACTCAAATATACTCATATTTTTATTCTTTATATTTTTGAATTTTTGTAATAAAATTAAATAAATGATCAAATCGAAAAAAAAAGAAAAAGTATAACATTGAAGTGTTATATGAAATTAAGTTAAGGGACCACATGAACAATTGTACCTAAAAAAAGTAAAGTTACATGTCAAATAACAAATATTTTAGTATATCAATTCGGATTATTTAAATAAATATAAATAATATTTCTTATTACTATTATAATTATTATAATTATTATATTAAATTTTAATTTTTTTATTACATATTAAACTTTTAGTAATTTGAGCATATTGATATTCTTTTGTTTTTTTACTGATAATTGAAGTAAGATGTCATATACAATCATATTTTTTTAAATGTCATGTTAAATATCAAAATAGAATTTAATTTTATTAAAATATTAATTCGTTTGTCTATTTAAAAAATATGTTTGATTATTTATTCAAATATGTTATAATTAAATATATTTTTAAATAGACTAATAAGTACTTATATCAGGATCAAAGTTAAGTTTAAAGAATAATTATTTTAACAGATCAAATTTATGTGTTGCAAAGCATAACTTGACCTAATTTATTTCCATCCTAGTAGTGATTTTGGGAATTTATCAAGATCATAGCAAATATTCACTAACAAAGTTCTTCCATTAATAGTAAGTCAATTATTTGAATATAATATCATATAATATAATGATTATTATTATAAAATAAAATAAAAAATATTAAAATTATATTTGTTATAGAGAGAAAGTTATACTTTTTAATATTTAAAAATATTAAATATATTTAATATATATATATATATAAAATTTAAAAATAATAGTAATATTATACAGTATTTTTTTTTTTTAAAAAAAAAACTCGCAATGCATCCAATCAAATCAGATTTTTTTCTGCCCAAATCAAAATTAGTTTGATTAGGTATCTGCAAATGCAGATTTTATTATTATCTATAACCACAAATTATGTTGATTGATTATTTAATATCACTAACCTATAGATTTTGGGGTCTAACATAGAAGTTAAAAGTTAATGCTTATTAAAAAAAAGGAAATTAATTGACTTGTCATTGTTTTTACCCACAAAATCATGGTCACAATATTTTGGGAAGTTCTGCATTTTAATATCTTTATTTTTATTTTTAATTTTTAAAAAGGTACATCATTTTAAATACCCAAATCAAAGCAGCTATACTTTTTTTAGTGATTAGAAAGAGAAATATATGATTTATCTTTAGGTTGGAAAATGGAGAATAATTTCAGTGTATTTATGTACAAAAGATATTTTAGTGTATTTGTGTATAAAAGAGATAGAGATAATTAAAATATAGAAAGAAAAAAAATAGATAAGTGTAAATTAAGAGAGACAAAGAGAAAGTCATTCCACATTTTCATCCCAAAAGATAAAGAATCCCTACTTATTAGGGAGAGGTAAGTTATTTTCTTCTTCTTTTTTAAATAGTTTTTTTCTAATTTTTTATTTATTTATATATAAATAGTTTTCATCTAAATATAATTTTATTTTAGTATTTTGTTTGTGATTTTATCATCAAAATATATGTTGTTTTGTTTTTCATTGTTCTATTATTTAATTTTTTTTTCATTTTGTAACTAAATTTATTTTATTTAAATTGATAAATTAATTACGATTAGATATAAATTTAATTAATAATTTTGACTTAGTTAACGTCACATATAAAAATCACATGAATATTTTTAAACATTTTAATTTATTAGGAAAAGAGTCCAAGAGAAATATATTTTTTAAATTCCCAAACATTTGGAGTAGAACTAGAAATGCTTAATGGCACAAAAATACAAATGATTAAAATAATCAAATATTGTAATGGATATCACCCAAAAGAATAATAATAAATAGTAATTGCAATGTACGGATAAAACTTTATTCGTAATATCAGCGATAGATTAGATTTTGGTTTGAAAGTAGGAACTTGAAAGATCTTTTTCGATTTTCATTGGATTTAGTTTTTTCATTTCATGGCGTCGAGTTTTGACCGATGGGAAAAAGATCCTTTCTTTATCGCCGCCGAAGAAGTTCAGGAATCTGCAGACAGGTATTATTATTATTATTAATCATTCTTCCAATTAGGTTTTCTTTTATTTTGATTTTTTTTTTTTTTTTATCTTCCAATATATGGATTCAATGTTATCTTTCTAATCAATTCCATTGCGTAGAAAACAGACACCACGGCCAAATTAAAACCCGTTTATTAGTTTTCAATTTAATAATTGTAAGATTTATAAAATTAAGGGATTTTGAAGTTTTTCTCATTATTGATTTGCTATGATTGAAGGGTAGAATCTACGTATAGGACATGGATTCATGCAACCAAAGATGCATCCAGCCCTTGGAACTCTGATGAACTCCGCAGAGATCTTCATACTGCCCTCGGCACTGCTAAATGGCAGGTAATTCATCTAAATTGATTCTACTTTTGATGGAGTCAAAATTGATTCTAGAGGTGTAGAATTGATTTTGGCATGTTTGGGTGTCATCGAGTAGAATCCATTTTGCCATTGATTCTAACTTGAAGTTAGGATTTGTAGCTTATGAGTCCAAACATGATTTTTACAACTAATTTGATTGTTCAAGTCACTTTTACATTCAACTCCATTTTAACGAAAATCAATTTTAGTCGCCGTTGAACCAAACACGCTTTTGGAGGAACTAAAATTGATTATGACATTTTTAGTGTTTGTTTGGTTTCATTTTTGGAGTCAAAATTGATTCTTGAGGTGTAGAATTGATTTTGATACGTTTGGTTATTTTCAAGTATAATTGATTTTACTTCCAGATTTGATTCTAACTTGAAGCTGAAAATGTTGCTTTTGCTAGTAGAATTGATTTTTAGCATGTAATTTATCATTATCTCACTTTTAATGAATGTAGGAACAAACATTAATCAGTTTATCTTTAACTCACTTTAGTTTGAATAAATTTTACATAATCCCTTTCTTCAAAATTAATTTTAGCTGCCGCAAACCTAAACACTAGATTTATTATTATTGAATTAGCTAGAATTCACAAATTAGATGCACATATCATTATTGAATTATTATTATGTTACTTTGTTGTAAATTACTAGATTTAATGATAATGAGCGAGTTGTTGAATTTTGGTGGGTAATGCAGTTAGATGAATTTCAACGGGCAGTCAGGTCAAGTTATAGCAAAAGCTCAAGCGACGAAGCTAGAAATAGGCACCAAGATTTCATTGTTGCCATTAATGGCAAGATTTCAAAAGTGGAGCATTTGTTACAACTGCAAGAATCTGTTCCTTTAGGTAGCAACAAGGCATCTCTGCCTTGGGTATCGCTGGATGAAGGAGAGCGAAATGAGCTTGCTATGTTTCTTTCAGGGATGCCACCTACTGGTGGCAAACCCCCTCTTAAATGTACTAGCAGAGACGTTGAAAATCCACAGTTAAGTGATACAGATTCATTTAGAGAAGCGGTGGAGGAGAAACCACACGGACATCGCAGGGTGGCTAGCGCTGATGCTGATATTAGTTCTTGGAAAATTGCTGTTTTGGATGATGTGCAACAATCCACTACCTCTAATGATTCTTCTGCTCATATGCATAAGGTAGCCAGTCTCTCCGGATTTTTTAGTTCCATGGAATCCATCTCTAAGTTCAAGTGGCCTAAGAACGGGTATAGGAAGCTGAAAGCAGGGAATTATCATCAAGAAACCGATGATGCAATACTACCTTCAACTGAATTCAACGTGGTGTGTTCTTAATCTGCTGTTTTTTTTTTTAATCTTTTAACATAGATTTGCTTGAGTATTTATAATGCATTTGCCAAATTGATTAATATATTGTTTTTTCACTCCAAAAAGGCCATCAATGCATGCAATGAAAGAAGCAAGAGCTACCTTGATAGTTGTGATGAATGTTATGATAAGCCACTCCACGGGTGGTATGGGGCTTTCCAAAGACAGCTTCAAAGATCTCAGTATCAAATGCAATACAACCGGCCTGTTCAAACAACTGTTTGGATTGTTATTATCCTTTGCTTCACTGGTAAGCTTTGGATCTTTGTGTGTGTGTGTACACAAAAATGTATGCACTTGCTGTCATGTTTCACACGCAAACATGGGGCTATGTTAGATTTCTACAACTGTTAATAAACAACATGCAATTTGTTTTGGGGAACTTCTAAATACCATGTAAGAATAGTCAGGAATACCATGTAGGGTGGTTTTGTCGCATTTTCCTCTTTTAAAACTGTCCTATGGAATTTTTCAGTTGGGTGTTTCTACCTACCAAGGTGTGTTATGTGAGCCTTATTATGCTTTGAACTATACTTGGTAATCTTTGAAGTTTTGGCCCTATGACTCGCTGTTCGATGGAAAGCATTAAGCTATTTTATTCTAAATGATCTGTTCTGTTGTTGCTGATATGGATGCTTCTGTTCTGTTATCTTTTCCTTTCTCCTCTCTTTAGTATATGTTGGCTAACAGTTTGATTTATGTGCAGCTTTAATTGCATTTTATGCAATGTAGAAAGGAAGATGTAGATACTTCACATATCAGATTTCGGTTGGCGCCAAATGGGGATAAACAGCAAAAAATATTTCATAGAAGTTCATAAAATATATGCTGTTGCTTAAGCAAGCGAGGTTTTTTTTATGGTTCTCGCTGGCATAATTGGTATCAATATAACGTGTAAAGTGCTTTGAGATAATTATTTAGAGCCTTCTTTGATCCATTTCCTTACTCTTTTTGTCTGTTTCTTTTTTTTTTTTTGGTTGCATTTTCATCTCATGTTCTCATGAATAATTGTGTTTATTCTCTGTTCATAAGTTGTACATGCCAAAGTGAATAGACCTACTAAATGTTGTAATATATTATGGCTTCTCGATGTGAGAATTGTATCAAAGCTTTAAGATTTGTACATACGAATTGAGGATGAAATATATTATCATTCTTGTGAATTCTCAAGCACGGAATGCGCGTCGATCATTGAAGTAGGGGATAGGCACGTATGTGACGTATCTAATTGTTTACGATTAACATTCTCCTTTTTTAACATAAATGATTATAGTACAGAATAATTAAAAAAAACTAGATATAGCTAAAACTGTATTTATTTTATTTAATTAAAAGAGCTGAATTATTTAATCATTATACAAAATCAAAATCAAAATTTAAAAATGAAAAAGTGTGTTTAATTACAATAATAAATAAATTGAAATACATAAATAATATTTTAATTATATATAAAAAAATCAGCAATTTCACCTGCAATGAAATACTAAAGAAAAATAGAGTACTACAAGTACATTACGAATCCCGTTAAATACTTGGCATCGGTACTTCATTATCTTAGAAATATTCATATTTCATAGATAAATGAAAGCCTGTCTATTAATAATTAAAAACTAGTATTAAAATAATTTTTTAAATAAAAAAGCTATATTATTGTCTTACAGTATTTTCTAATGTTTTTATTTAAACTGTGCTATAACAAAAGCACCAAATTAATCATTAATCATCACTCACAAGTAAGAGAGCAATTAAGGGAGAAAAGAAGTTATATAGTATCATCCAACAATAAATGATGAATTGATTTGGGAGTGACCGTGAAAACTAGATTTAGAGTTTCTCATGGATTTGACTCGAAAGAAATCACAAACATGGATATCATCATTGATCATCAACATATAACTACAAAACAAATATCACTTGTAAGATCACATTCAGAAACATAGCTTCAATAACATGATGATCTAGTAATCAACAGGTTCTGCTCTGGCGAGGACACGGTAACCAAAATAGACACAAGCAAAAAGAATTGGAACTGAAAACTCCAAAAATGCCACTGTTTTTGACTTAGTATCCTCTTTGATCACAAAAGCACTCATCTCTTCGTTCTTTGGTTCCTTGTCGGCATCAACATCAACATCTTGAACCGTTGCACCTTCAAGTACACCAACTTGGTATTTCAGGACTAAATTTTGAGCTGCTTTACTGTGTCCAATAGCATCAAACTCCTTTGTTGCATCCTTCCCTGCAACCTCTACTATTATATCTTCTCCTCCCGGGTGGTCCACCAAGAACTTTGTCAAGTCCAACACCTACAAATTCAAATTCTAAGTTATTTTCACGTCCTATGTTTGTTATAAATTCTTAAAAAAAAAGTGATTTTGATATTTAAAAAATTCTTTTTAGAAACAAATGAAATGTTGAAATAAAAATTGAATGTAATATTTTTCAAATAATCACAATTTATAGAACTCATTTTATAAATAAGAAAGTGTAACAGTCACAATTCAACTCATCAGTCTAATATGGCTAAATTGAATTCCTATGAACGTTGCTTTAGCAAGAAAGAGGGTCAACACGGTGGCAAACTTCAATGGGTTATAGCACATTTCTTTGAACCGTGAACAAACTATCCACTGCAGCTTGTTCTAAAAAGCTTATGAAAATAATAGTATGTCATAAGCAGTTTTGACATTATCTCTCAATCCAAAGAAATGTGTATATGAAATTAATGAGATAGTGAAAGAAGGGTTAATTTACTTACTCTGCCGTTGATCACAAGCCAACAGTTTTTGTTGGATTTGTGTTGAGCGACCTGTGAGAGAGTGAAAACCCTTTGATATGCCATGGTTTGTAAATAATAATGTTATATTTTGAAACGATAAGATAGATTGGTAACTCACTTGACTTTATAAAATGCTGGTAGCTAGATATGATATGATTCATTCGGATAGTGCTACTACCACGTTTTTGCCTTTCGTTCAAGGTTTATCAAGTATCAACTACCAGTCTACCAAACCAATATGACTTTATTGCATGGACTTTGCACGAGTTATGCTACTTGTAGGGATTTCAATTTATGTGACATTTTTTGGGGATACTTTTTTCCTCAAAGGGAATGGATCCCAAAGTTTTGTTGCATAATATATATGTATAAAATAAATTTATTTTATATGTTATGTCTAGTTGTTTATTGTTCTTACAAAATTTACAATATCTCAAATTTTCATTTGTTTTATATATGGATAAATTTATTTGTTCAGTATCTCTTTTTTTCATGTCTTAAAAAAAGTATTTTCTTTGAATAATGTTAGCAACACACATTTTTTTAATAAATTATTAATTATTAATTTAAATTCACATAGACTCACAATATATAAACGAGATTCAAATAATTTTGTAGAATTTATGTGAATTTTAATAAATAAAAGAAACGGTATTAAAATATATATATTTTAGAGTGTTGTTTGCACTCTTATTTTCTTTTGATGATAAAATTGTAAAAGATATACGACTTAGTAAGGTTGAAACCTATGGGACCATGTAAGTCTTGGAAAATATTTTCTAAATATGATATAAATTATCAACTTTATTCATGATTAATCTTTATTTCATAAGAAATCTTACTAATCACTTTTAGTAAATTTTTCCATTCTTTTTTGTTCACAACTCTTAATCTCAAGATATTGACATCAATATCATTCATAAGGATCTTAAGGGATTTAATTATGTTTTTATTTTGTCTATATACGCATTAACAAACATCACATGAAACTAACATAAAACGAAAAGACGATTCAAACTCAAATAAAAATATTTAACTTAACAATATCAATAATTGTTACTTGAATTAAATAACTTCATATAGAAAGAAAACATAGAAAACTATTGGTCACCGTAGAATCTAATTAAAAGACTTATTATTATTGTATATTTAAAAATGTCATTGAGACATAAAATGTCATTTAATTATATGTATATGCACAATTTTGTAGAATTTAATTTTGATATAGTATTGATAAAAATAATTCTCAATCATCTTATTTGTAATTCATATTCCTTAATCTCTTCAAAAAAGTATAGTCTAGAAAATATTTTTGATGATATTCATGACATAATGATAACAAAATTATTAGATGAATTTTATTAAATGAAGGATATTCTGAAAATAAGAGCAATTAATTTAGGTCAAAAGTTACTCCTTTCCTTTACAGTATTATAAACTAAAAGAAATTTATACTAATTTTTTTTATCGCTTATCAAGATCCGAAGGAAAGGGGAGTATAATTCATTTTATTGAAAACAACAAAATAGCATTGACATAAACCAGATCTGACATCCAAAGATACATAATTATACACTCCCTTCCTCCCAAAATATATTTTAAAAAATGTATATATTCGATCTAAATTTGATCCAAATACAATTTTTTCTTTTTTCTTATATGTTGGGACGGAGCGAGTATTATTATTATTATTATTCATTTCATAAACTACTACTAACTAGCTGATACAAGTATCCGAGTAACTGCAAGCTATAATGAAACTTGAATGCAATAATTCGAAAGGCGGGTACCATTTGTATATCTCCACAGGCTTGATGTTATTAAGATATATCAGAAATGCAATTTGGTTCCCCATAGCATAGGGCCGTGCAACCCAGCCAGATCATATGACCTACCAGTAATACGTAGCAATCAACATTAAGTTGAAGGCGCACATTCATAATGACACAGATGCTACCGTGAACCTTTTACTTCTGGGCTGGGTTTTGACAACTCCATGCTATCACTTTTCTCCTTACTATCAAATTCCATTCCTTGAAATGTGATCCTTGACAACCGATATTTGCTACCAAAAGCAGTACCAAAACCCCAACCAAGTCCTACTCCAACGCCACAACCTCCACCTTCAAAATAAAATTTAATGTATTTACTGATGAAAGGTCAAATACATAATAGTTAATTTATGGCAAGTTTTGCAGTGGACCATCTTGATAGGTGGTTCATCACAGACCAATATCTGAAAATTACTAAAAACACCATAGATGACTGACGCCATCCTCTAAAAATAGAAGCTCACATTCCTATTTGTCCTCACAGATGAGACAGTGACATGATCAGAACTGATTTAACAAAATTAAGGGAAAACAAAAATGATTTGAGTTGGTGAGGCAAACATATATGTTTTCTCTTGGTTTTGCCAAACTGCCTTAGATGTTACAACAAAGAGGACCGTGACTTCTACTTCTGGGGGTGGACGTCAATAATCATTGAAGTTTCAAACAATTTTCAAGCATGGGTCCACAATAGGCCACCTACCATGGTCTGTGATAGAACTTGCCTATTATATAAAAGGTTAAAATAAACTTTGAACCTTGTAAATAACATTTATTGTGGTTAGAGTTAGGAGACCTAGGGGGATTATGTCAACCCTATCTTATAAATTATTGATTCCGTGTCCAACGGATATCATCATTGAATAAGACTAACCACACACCAAAAGGATAAACATTAGCAACCAAGTCACTACAAAGTCATAAAACAACCACCATGATGTAGATACCTAACAATTAACCATTGGGATATAATTGTTTTGGAATATGACATAGCCATTAAATGCTGAAAATTAAAAAAATTAAATAAAAAGAAGGAAGCAAGATTCGTGAGTATTATACCTGCACCAAGACCCAAGAAGTTCAATGGCATGCCTGTGCACCACATAAAGATAGGAGATCAGACAAGTTATGGGTAAGTTGGGGAGGAGGGGGGAGCTGAAATAGGTCGTCTTGAGCAGTTGCAAAGATAAAATTAACAAAAGTTACAAATAAAAATATTCCTCAAATTGAAGGAGGATACAGTAGCAAAAAACTGAAAGATGTCACTACTCAATACACAATTTTTTATTAGGATAATTTAACTGTGTCATTTTTCACTGGAAAAACACAAGAATGGAGAATTTGGCCTGAATTTGCCACATTTGCAAATTGAGCAAGCCAAATAAATAAACCAAGTTATCTGTCATCCATATTGTATAGATTATGTTGGACATTTTGACTGTAACTTGGTTTCTTGTGAGAAGCCAGATAAATTCTAAATCATCATGCATTCAAATTCTCAGCTCTCGTATATAGACCCCAAATACAAAAAAGAAAAGAAAAAATTTCAGACATTACTTCCAGTGCATCAATATAATATGGAAGAGAAAATAATTTTACTACCGAGTGACATGACCTTGAGAAAAGAATGTTTATCTGAAAAAGTTCTAGTCCACCTATTTTCAATCCTCTACAAAGAAAAAAACTATGAATAAAGATTAAAACTTTCCATCTGGCAGATTTTTCCCACTCCTCTATTTTCCAGATTCAATAGTTACCAATATACAATCAGTTAAATAAGCTTACCTAACAAATTTGTCTAAACTCTATAGTGACAACATTGACATTAGAACAGAATAAAAAGCAATTTGAAAAACTAGTTCTGAATTCCCAGCATGGTCTTAATAGCAGTTTAATAATTAATTCCAATAGATTAAAAAAAAAACAAATAAATAGGTAAATGTAGGGAAATAACAAAATCCAATTTCAAAATTGCGGTCTAGTGGCATTGAAAAACAAGAGCATACTGTAGCAAATTTCATAAACGAAAAGATTAAAGGGATTTATAAATGAAATTGAAGCATAAAAAATAAATACAGTAAGATACCTCCGAAACCCCATCCTACACCGAAACCGCAACCAACACCGAAACCTGCAAGACAACAGATAAAATATCAGAATTAATGAGATAGAGATTCGAGAGGCTGAACGAGTTTTCAGAAAATCGTGAGAATCAAATTGGCTTACCAAATCCGACGCCGGCTCCGTTGAAGTTTGTGATGACCATTTCGTTCTTTCTGTCTGTGTAGAACACTGAGTCAAAAAATACAAAGCAAAAACAGAAAAGTTAACTAGTTCAATGTAGTGTTACAATGTGGAAACTGAAAAGCCTTTTGGATCAGGAAACTCGTACTGGACCTGAACCCAAGACCCGAGTCCACTCCTAAGAATTTCTTTGGACAAAGCTATCACTGAAAAATATTTCAATATATTTTTTTGTCTTAATTTAATTGTATATTTTTTCTCTCTATTTTTAATAATGCACGAAATTGATCTATCTAGTTAAAAGTCGATAATTTTAATATTTTTTTAATTTTTTAACTAAACAACAATGACATAGAATATTTTAAATAATGTCACATATGATACAATGATATAAAATAATTAATATCCATGAAATTGGAATCGAACGTTGTAAAAATTTAATTTTCAACTTCAGATTTTTTTTTTATTTTTAATTTTATTAATGATATATTAATAATTCATACATCTAGATAATTTTATATCATAAAATTATATGTCACATCATTAAAAATATATTGAATCGTTATTTTTTAGTAAAAAAATATGAGATAGAAATCAAAACTATCAACTTTTAAAATAAAAAAATCAATTTTATGAATTAATAATAATAGAAGGACCACACAATTAAGCCTATGTTTTTTTAGTAGAAAAAAAGGAAAAAATATTTTTATTAGTATTTGTGTAAAATGTTTTGCTTGTCATAAGAAATAAAAAATATATTTCAATTCAAAAAGGAAATGGCTTTCTTTAATGTTATCAATAAATTAAATTAGTTCCATCAATGAGTTAAATGATACTGGAAAAAATTTAAAGAGAATGTTATGAATTCAAACTCATAATACTAATATAATATATAATTTAGAACTATTTGCCTTTAAAAAACCAAAATTCTATTTGAGAGTATGGAGGAGAGGAGAGAACTTGATGAGAGCAGAGAAAAAAACAGAGACAATTTCATTTTGTAATTATTTTTGTATAAAAAATAAATATTTATAATTAATATATTTTTAATATTAGAAATATTATAATAACATAAATAATAATTATATACTATTTACAAAATAACACTACTAAAATAGCTTACAGGGCTATTAACATAATAACACGAATAAATTAGTTTCAAAGAAACATCAAATCCTTCAGACTCTAATATTTTCAGCAAATTTCAAAACATCACCTTCCCTGTTCACTAGTATTGCGCGAGAAAAAGAATACTTAGAATTCATCGCTAAAGGCATTTGAAGTTTGTCTACCCATATTTTCAATCATACTTTCTAATTGCATATATAAGACAATAAGACATCAAGTCCACATTCCAATTCCAATTCATCTCAGCAATTTCTCTATTGACGTACAATTTTCACGGAAAAATGTACAAGTTCACTGCTAGGATGGCCTATACAAACAAATAACAAAAAGGTTTAATTATATGTCTAATACTTGCAAAAAAGGATTTAATAAACAAAGCAAAGTAGTAATTTTTACGAATGATTATAGTATCACGTTTTCAATATGATTATAGTGTAACGTGAAAACATCACATTAGATGATAATAATACGTGCCATCGAATGGAACACATACAACATATCATGTGTTGTACATTCATTGAACGTTGACGTGTCATGTTAATGACACGTGTCTCTATTGCGTGTCTCGATAATGCCACAAGTCGCTATAATTTAATACGTTGATAACATATAACACTAATCGTTATAATTTAATGTGGTGATAATATATGACATATTGACACTACAATATTACGTGAAAATGATGATTTGTACTTTATTTGACATACATGTTCTTTTATAGAAAATTGATGTTAAAAATTAAAATTAAAGACAATTGATTTTGAAAAAATACAGAGATTTAGATTAGTAAAACCAAAATTTACTCTATATTAGTATATAATAAATATATCAATTAAACCCTAAGCATGCTAAATGACATTTATATCAAAGATGCACCCCTACAACTATTAAAATAACAACCAACCAAACATGGGACCAACACAACTATTAAAATAGCCCTAAACATGCCTGAAGAAGAAGAGTTTAATTCTATTTAATTCAAATGTTTTTTTCATTGTTTGGGTTAAGTTTCCTCTCTCTCTCTAGATTCTCCCCTCATGCGCGAGAGTTACTTCCTCTCTACATATCTTCTACTGCTTCTGTTCTCAGAAATTCTATTTCATTTTACTTGTATGCTTAACATTCCTCTTTAGATTCGTGCTCTTGAAGTTGATCTAGCTACTGATTTTCAATAAAACAGTAACCCAGTATTTGTTATAATTCCTGTGAGATCATCATAAATAACACAAAACCTTTTCGTTTTATAGAATCTCATCAAATAGATTGACCGAATAGGATATTTTATGGGGGGTAGACTGAGACTCTGAGAGTAAACAAGGAATCACAAACTTGTAACAATTAACTATCCAACTTGACAATTCACATTAACATCAATTTCGCTAGTTATATTTATCATCATTATTATAATCACAAGATAAATGGAACCAACTTTTCACTTCATTCTGTTAGTCGTGTTTCAACTTATGAGAGAATGAAGTAACAACCATCTTCATAGAGAACTTCATTTTTAAGGTCGAAAGCATATAATGTCTAAATTGATCTACAAAAACAGAAAACTCATCTCTCCCAGTACAACATTATTGATAGTGCAGCAAAAAACAGGACAGAGAACAGACATTACTCAAGGAACAATCTTAAAAGCCCTGGTCCTATCTATCCAAGTAATAAGAGAATTTTTAGTGTTCCTAAATCCGAAAAAACCATGCTCTTTCGCCTTATTCATACTATCAACAATACGTATCCCACCAAACGTAAAATCCGCAAACCACCAATTACCAACCTCATCAATGTTGGTAGCTTCCAGCTTATTCAATTTCACAATCTCATCCCAAACAGGACCTTTATCCTTCATCAATTCAGACAACTTCAAACGAGGACCCTCCTCATATCCATACTCTTCAATCCCAAACTGTTCCGCCAAAACCTTCCACAATTGCTTCCACCTAAAAACATCACCATTGCTACAATTAAAAGCTTCATTCTTCGCATAAGGATCCACCGCAGCCCAAATATGTTGCTCCGCAATCAAATCAGCATCAGAAACAACATAATAATCCTCCCACACTTCCTTTGTACCAGGAAATCTCAACGGAACACCTTCGTGCTTGCAAATTGCAGCGTAAACACAAAGAGATCCAATAATATTCATCGAACTATAAGGTGAAAATCCAAAGATAACTTCGGGTCTGTGAATAGACCATTTCAAACCCTCTTTTTTTCCAGTTTCTTCGAACAAAATATCTTCCTGTGTGTAATAGAAATTCGGTGCATCCAAACGCGGTAGATCTTCCGTGAACGGCGGCTCGTGGCTATTAACCTTGCCAATCAAATCGAACGGTCCTACATAGTGCTTGCCTCCTGTTTGAAGCGAAACGTGGCGGAGATTCGGAGCGTTTGGGATAACGGCGCGGAGGACGTTCCGTAACATTGCGCCGTTAACTTCGCAGTTTTCTGCTTCGGTGGGACGTTTGGTCCAAGAGACGTAGAAAATGTGTGTGACGTCAGTGAGAACGGAGAGTTTGGATTGGGTTTCGTTTGGATCTGTGATGTCGCATTGGATGTATTCGATGGGGTGATCGGCGTTCCAGGAAGGTCGCGGTCGCCGTGCGACGCCGTAGACTTTCCATCGGCCGCCTGGTGTGTCGGGGAGAGGTAGAATTTCGGCGAGGCTGTTGCCGACGATACCTGTGACGCCGACTATTAATCCGACGCTGTGGTAGATTCGCGGTGCTTCATCTTCTTCCAATTTCTTCTGCAGAAAAAGAGAATATGATCGTTAATAATTGTAGAAATAAAGAAAAAGAAAGGGAAATTGAGACGGTCCACCTTGGCAGCGCCAATTGCTCCGGACCACCACCAGCTCATGTTTGCTGAGATTGAGAAATGAAGAGTAATTGGAAAATAATGGTTTCTTGAGGGTAAGGTTGCTTCTTTCAATTTGTAGATTTATCTAACAATTCAACATTTTCATGGTTTATGTCGTGTCGTAGTTATCTACTCTGCAATTCAATATATATAAAATACTGTTTTTTAGAAATCATTTACTCCATTTATTATATCACAACAAAATTAATGGTTCATAAAACTGTTTACGTGCACACAGCTATCACTATTTTTTTTTTTTTTATTCTTTTCAATGGCCATCCACAATACCTTGTAGGCTTGTACCATTTTTCTATATATACAAAAAATAATATTTTTTATATATAAAGCATTAATAAATTAATTGCAAACATCAAACGGTATAGATTTCAAACATTAAAAATTTTAATTTTTTAAATTATTTTCGTTTTATTACTTACAAAAGTTATAAACTTTTTCTTTAACTTACAATCAATATATAATTTGATTATTTAAATTAAAAATTATACATTTTAATTTTTTTTAATTATTTAATTTATATATATTATCAGCTTAAATAATTTATAAATTATCAATCAATTATAAACATTAAATAAAAATAATATTTAATTTTTGTTATAATTATTTATAAATTATGATTTATTATTCATTGTATAAAATAATTTTTACAAAATTAAATTATTTTTTAATAATATTTAATATTTTAATTTAATAGATTAAATTATTTAATTTTTATAATTTAAACTACTAAAATATTTAATGTTTATAATTTATAAGATTAAATTATAACAAAAGACTATATTATATTTTGTCCTCCCAAATTTCATAATATGGAGAGTGTGTCCTCTATTTTCAAAATAACAATTTTACTCAGGATGTTTATCTTTTTTTCTTCCGTAAAAAAAAAGAACACTTAATATTTATCTTTCTTCTTCTGTAAAAAAACACTTAATCATTTATAAAAAAAAAATCAAACCCTTTAGTTTTTGTCCATCAATACTTAAATGTATTCATCTTAACAAAGTCAATACTAATATAAACTTGTTTTTATAAATTTATATGCGTAAGTTAATGTATAATTTAATTAAATAAAAATATTATTGTTTAATAGTAGCATCTAATGAACCAACCCAAATTTTTATTTTCGGGTGTTTTTTTTTCATTTTATTCATTCTATAAAAAGCTTCTATCTATAGATGCAAACTTCTATCTATATATGTAAGGTTTTTACTTGTGTGTACAAACTTTTAATAATTAAATATTGAGTCAATGACCTGAAAATAATTCTTCTGCTTTAAAATAATTGATTTATTAAAAAGTGAACTCTTTTTATTTTTATCTAGGATAAATTAGATTCATGGTCCCTTAACTTAATGTCAGATAACGTTTTAGTTTTTATCATTTTTTTTCCCGACTTAGTCCTGTATTTTAATTTTAAATGACAATTTGATATTTTATATTTTAAAATTTTAATAACGTAATCCTTTTTTAAACAAAAATTCAAAAAAAATATCAATCAAAACTCATAAAATTAATTATATTCTTAAATATAATACAAATTTCATCAAATCCGTAACGCAAATCTTCAAATAAACTCATATTTTCATACTTTATTTGATAGTATTATGAATAAAGGACTAAATCGGGAGAAAAAAAAAAGATAAACGACTAAAATATTACCTGAAATTAAGTCAAGGGACGCGAATGTAATTTAGCCTTTTCTCTACATGAACTTCGGCTGATTTTTCTTGAAACGGATAACACGATGTGGTGGTAGGAACGTAACTTCAATAGGAAGTGGTGTCGGTGGTCTTTCTGCCTCTAATTAATAGCTTGTGGTCTAAAACCAAATCCAGCGTCGTGGTCCCAACCTAGTAGGCGATCTATCATTCTGCCTCTTGAATTACTCCCTCGTTATCAAATTATGTGCAACTACATAGTTGAAGGTAACATGATCAGATGTACCCTAATCTGCAACTAGACACAAGGGCAAAACCAATTTTCAACTCTTTAAGAACATAATAATAATACTCCTAAATTCCAAATACAGCAATCAAATATCATCCTCAAAAGACATTATTCACCACTTATAATGAAAGGGTAGATTAGAGATAGTTACGGCAAAAAATTCATAAAAACACAAAAACCATCTCCCAGTACAGAATTATTAGTACATCACGAAAACATAACACGCAACCTAAATTATAGACCGGAATGTAAAATCACAATCTCCCTCTCATTATACTTATTCATGAAAAAAAAACAGAAAAAAGCAAAGCCTAGTTGGATCCAATATTGAGTCACTCAAGGCACAATCTTGTAAGCTCTGGTCTTATCGATCCAATTAATAAGCGAATTTTTAGTGTTCCTGAATCCCAAAAAGCCATGCTCTTTAGACTTATTCATAGTATCTGTAAACCCATTCCCTCCCAAACTAACATCAGCAAACCACCACTCAGCAACTTCTTCCAACTTGGTAGGTTGAAGCTGATTCACCTTCACAATCTCATCCCAAACAGGACCTTTATCCTTCATCAATTCCGATAACTTCAAACGAGGACCTTCCTCATAACCATACTCCTCAATCCCAAACTGTTCCGCCAAAACCTTCCACAATTGCTTCCACTTGAAAACATCACCATTGCTACAATTAAAAGCTTCATTCTTAGCATAAGGATCCACCGCAGCCCAAATATGTTGCTCAGCAATCAAATCAGCATCAGAAGCCATATAATAATTCTCCCAAGCTAACTTTGTACCTGGAAATCTTAAAGGAACACCCTCGTGTTTACAAATTGCAGCGTAAACACAAAGTGTTCCAATAATATTCATCAAACTATAAGGTGAAAATCCGAAAATTAAAAGTGGTCTATGAACAGACCAACTCAAATCCTCTTTCTTTCCAGTTTCTTCAAACAATACATCTTCAAGGGTATAATAGAAATTTCGTGTATCCAAACGCGGCATATCTTCCGTATAAGGCGGCTCGTGGGGTTTAATCTTACCGAACGACTCGAAAGAACCGACGTAGTGCTTTCCGCCTGTTTGAAGTGACACGTGGCGGAGATTTGGAGCGTTAGGGATAACGGCGCGGAGAACGTTCTTTAACATAGTGCCGTTAATTTCGCAATTCTCTGCTTCGGTGGGACGGCTTGCCCAACAGACGTAGAAGATGTGTGTGACGTCGGTGAGAACGGAGAGTTTTGATTCGGCGTCGTTTGAATCGGTGATATCACACTGGATGTATTCTACGGGGTGATCTTCGTTCCAGGCAGGTCTTGGCCGCCTTGCCACGCCGTAGACTTTCCATCGACCGCCTGGTGTGTCTGCTAGAGGGAGAATTTCGGCGAGGCTGTTGCCTACGATGCCTGTTACGCCGATCACCAAGGCTACGTTCTGGAAGCTTCTTGGTTCTTCTTCTTCATCCAATTTCTTCTGCAGAAAAAAAAAAAGAAAATAATTATTAATAATTGAAACTACAAAAGAAGAAAAAGTGAAATAGATAAGAGATAATTAGAGATGGGTCGGTTTACTTTAGCAGCGCCAATAGCACCGGACCACCACCAGCTCATAGTTGCTCAGATTGAGAGATCCAATCAAAAAAATGAAGAGAGGAGAAGTAAACTAAAAGGTTGGTGAATCTGAATGTATTTTTGCTTCTTATAATACTTGAATATTTGTGTACCCAAAAAAGTACTTGAAGATTCGTGTCAAACGAGGATGAACGTTGACTCGTGTCGTCGTTATCTAGTGTGAATTTGAAAAAATTGTTGGTACAGATTACGTAAATAAATAAATATCTATTTGAATGAAAGAGGAGCATTAAAAACGAGTTCCAATACTTTCTTTAAAGTTATTAAAAAATAAGAAACAGATCGTAAAGTAAATAATCTCAATCAATCTGAATTAGATTATTTAAGTTTTTTCTTTTATTCAATTTAGAAAATCTATATCCAAAAATATAATATTAATTTTCATACAATGACTTCTAACTCTACCGTCCCACCGGCCACCATGATTGTATTTGCAAAATAATTTTTTTAAGCGGAATATTTTTTCAAATTTAAAGCATATATAATTATTAAATACCAGTATTTGAATTATTTAAGTTATTATCTTTCACTTTTTATTTATATTGTATTTTCTTTTTTTTAGTTATTATCTTTAACCTATTATTTTTAAATAAAATATCTTTATACCTTTTTAATTTAATTTCAAAAATTATTTCAGTCTTTTATTTTCTTTTTATAATTTTAAATAATAATTTGATCATTTATGTATTAAAATATTAAGAATGTTATTATTTTTATATAAACTAATAAAATTTGTCGTCATCTTTAAACAAAATTCAAAAAATTCATTATCAATTTCAATAAAATTCATATATTGATCAAATTAATAACTCAACTCTTCAAATAAACTGATATATTAATCTCCAACAATATCAAATCTATCAAATAAATAACCTACATTTTAAGATTTGATCTCCAAAACACCGAGACAATATATTTTTCTTTTTATTTTTCTCTAATCTAAATATGAAAATATGTGTTCTTTATTTAATGTTGTTGTTGGAAATGAAATATGAACTTATTTGAATATTAAAGTTATGAATTTGATGAAAATAAATATTTCATTGAAGATGATCACTAATTTTTTTTATCTTTTTTTGAAGATGATAATTTTTTTCGATTTATATAACAAAAATAATAACATTGTTAATATTTTAATATATAAAAAGTTAAATAAATAATTAATTAAAAGAAAAAAAAAGATTAAATTGTTATCTAAATTTAAATTAAGAGACTGTAAAATATATTTTATCTAATTTTTAATACGTGAAAAGTGATAAAATTTATTAATTATTGTAAAATAAATGAAGTAGGGTTCACAAAAAATGGATAATATTGTCTTTATTTATGGAAATTAAATGGTTTTATTTTTCAAAACTATATATTACGAGGATATTAACAAACTGACAAACATTCCTAACTAGATAAATTATTTATTAAAAAATTAATTATATCAATTTCTAATACATTGTATGGCTTCCATGAAAATTCTTTATCTTTGACTAGAAGATTCTTTTAAATTTGGCGTGGATTAATAAAATATCCTATTTAATTTAAAATTTATAATTTAGAATTGGGAAATGTTGATCCATTTTATCTGTTTTATGATAACAATATCTAGAAAAGTGATTAGCAAAAAATAACATACATTTTATATTAATATTTTTAAAAGTTATTTATTTTAAAATGAATTTATTTTTCAAATCAATCAATGATCGTAAATTAAAAGAATATGTTATTTTTTAGGTAGAACGTGAAGGAGTAAATTTCTTTGACTAAAATGGTTAATTATTTTTCCAGATGTCACGTTACTGATCACAAGATGTGTGGGAATGGGATCCCCTCGGAATCGGAACAATAGGGAATTGATGGGTGGCTTGTGTGGTTGACGAGCAGAGTACACAAGGTGTCTTGGGAAACATAATTGCTATTTAGAAGGAAGGTATGTTTTCCAATACAGAAGGCCGTGCCATTTTGGACGGAGAGGCTCGGAGTTTTTTATTCACATTAAATATTATTTCCTCTACTTCAATTAATTATTCATTTATACTTTTTTTTAAATATTTTTTTTTTACTATTTAAATTTTTTAATTAATATTTTTTTTAAGTTATTATTTTATATTTATGACAATGAGAATCAAACTAATAATTAAAAAATTAATTTTGTAATATAATTCTTCTATTTATTTCATTTATTATATATTTTTAATCTATTTGAAATTGTCAACTTCAACAAATGTTAACTTCAACAAATGTTATAGGACAAAGAGACTACATTGTTTTAAGAATTTAATGAATCTCTAAATTAGTTTTACACTCACAACAATCAATGAGAATAAATTTCAATCATAAAATGAATTTTATTTGATTAAATATTTTTGTTAACTATGATTAATTAAGAAGTTTAAGTTGAGATATAAACTCTCTCTCTCTAATGAATTACACGATTTTTTATTCTAAACACATGTCTCATTGACATTGTTTAGCATTTTTCTGTTTTTATTTTTGTTGTTTGTTGTCTACCAAACACCGTACAATACAATAGATTGTTCAATAGCTTGAAAGTTTGTATTATACTGTTATGCTTGGTATTTACTGTATTAAAAATAAAATAGATCTAAAATTAAACTTTAAACAATATTTTAAAACTATGATCAGTCTGATCAGTGCACTCAAGAAACAATATTGAAATAACTCACTAACTTAAGCGTTGAATACTCTCCATTGATTTGTCTTCAAATGAAACTTATTACTCCCTAGGTTCCACTACAATTATTTCTTATGACCATTACATAAATTAAATATAAATACGATGAATAAAGAAAAAGAATAATGATAAATACAAAGTCAAATAAAATATTAAATATCTCCATGTTTAGCATTGTTGCGTAGTAGTATTAAATTGAAAATGGAAATGTGGTCCTCTCCATTATTCAGAGTGGTGCTTCTGTGCTGGGTTATATATTTCTATCTTTCATAATTAGCTATTCTACTATGTCTCTTTAATCTCCTTCTTGCTCTTTCCATCTTTCTCCTTTCACCTTCTTTCGCGTCAAAAGGTTCTTCCATAATGGTAGACAAGCCTGAAAAACATCACATCACGTCATTAATTCACCCTTGTGTGTAAAGCAAACATTATAAAATTCAAATAAAATATATCTTGCAATGCAACTTTAAGTTAAATCGTTGAATTAGAGTGCAATAAGTATTGTGATTTTGATTTGGTTGCAATGCAATTAAACTTACATGATCAAGGACTTAATTACCTGGCATGAAACTTGTCTTTTCCATCATCATCACCTTCTTATGATCATAGGGTAGTTCTTCATACTTGCTCTCATTCTCAATCTCATCCCCTTCAATATCACAAGTGTTTTCCACAACAACATTATGTATGACCTTTGACTTCAAACGAGCAGTAGCAAAGAGCCACGTGGCATCCATTTGTTTGCATATCATCCTAACAACATGATATGGAACCTTAACACGCTTGTTCTCATCATTTGACTTAACAAAACCATTCACAAGCATCATGCAATCCATAAGACTCTCTTTAGCCATTCCTTTCATATCATAAGCTTGTGACCTTCTCCAAAGACTTTTTCCATGCATGTTTGTTGGGTTAGAGAGACAAAGAGCACGTGTTGAATCACTTATAGCTGAATCCACATTTTTAAGTAGCAAATTACACTGTGCTTTGTTACTATATAGCACCATTCTTTCATTTCTAAACCTCAATGGACAAATATCCAATGCTTCACAATATTTCAATAAAGCTTCTTCAACTCTTCCCAAACTAAAAATGTGATTTCCTTGTTTCTTCATCAACCTCACAATAACCCTTTTTTCCTCTAATTTTTCATCACACATTAGTCTCTCCTTTTCCCTCCTATCCTTCAAATCCACCACTTTTTGACCATTGGATTTCAATTTACAATCATTACAATGCTCAAGAAGTAGCACTTTTATGATGGTGTCACCAACATTTAATTTATCACCAAGGCTTCTAAGTTCAATCAAATCAACAAGACATGAAACAACATCAAAATCAATAACTTTGTACCTTGTATTCACATCCTTGAGAAGCAGTACAAGACACTCAATACCAAGATACTGCCAATCATCACAAGATCTTGAAAGTTTACATAGAAAGTTTATAACTTTTGGTGACTCGGCAATTTTTTTCCTTCCCATGTTATTATAACAAAGGATTCTAATGAGTCCAACACCAGCTGATGAAGTTTGATTTATCAATCCACCCCACATATCACATAAATCATTTAAAAACTTCTTTTTGCATATTAAATTCAAAGACTTATCTTTGCAAGCAAAACAATTGAGAAGATAAATAGACCAACATTGAAGTTGACTAGTCCATTTTTCAACTTTTAGATTCTCCATTTCCAAATCACCTACACCTCTTGTCATCAAGTTTCTGTGATACTCCACTCTTCTCTTCTTTGAAACAAATTCAACATAGATTTTTTCTAAGCATGTTGAAGCTAAGTTCATGGTTAATTTCACTATCTCTGTTTCAAACTCTGCCACTGATTTAAAAGTACTATTGTAACTTGCTAAATGACCAAGTGCTCTAACAGAAACTCTTTGCTCAACCCAACTCATTTTTCCACTCAGAAGCTCTAACAATGGTGGTATAACACCAGATTGAACAGCTATTTGTGCAAACTCTTGTTTATTCATTGTGTAAGAGCCAATAATATGAGCAGCATAATAAGGTATGTATATGTTTTGATTTTTATGAAGCCAAGTTGTGTTTTTTGTACCTTTGTTGATAAGTTTTGCCATGCAGTTGAATATGCCAAGGGAAGGAAACTCTGGATCGTTGGGTTGGGTCATGGCGATGTTCCATAGTCCACTGAGGACTAAGACATGTTCTTGATTGTCTGTTAGAGGCATTTCCTTGAAGTAGATTGATGTTTTTGTTCTTCTGAGAGTTATGTTTGGTTCTTTCATGATGCAGAAGAAACAACAATGGCTGCTACAAAGGTGAGTATTTGGAGAGTCTTCTGTTATGTCATCAATGGTGTTGTATGGAGTTTTGGGAATGTTATCATGGGTTGCTATTTTTTTCTTCGTTTGTGAATACATGGTTTGTGTGATAAGTTGGTTGGAGGGTTCTTAGATCAGCTTTTAAGCTTTGGCTTGGTGCTTATAGTGATTTATACAAAGAAGATAACTGTGTGTGTGGGTGGGTGGGGTGGGGGGTTAAGTTTGAAATATCAAGTAAAGTAAAAAATCAACGGTACACTGACATGATGTGACACAAGTGTTAGATGTTTGAGTCTGCTAACCATTTGATCGAAAGTTTAATATTTAGTTGGTGCATATGAAAAAATATATGTTAGAGAAGTCAATCCATTAAATAAATCTCAGTTAACTCAATTAATTAATTGCGTGCACTAGATCCATATGTTTAAAAAATACAATGGGATGATCACTTACATCTACAAGTAGATAAATGGCATGCTTTCATATAATCCCATAAAAGCAGTTTCTATCTCGGGAAGAATATTTGCATGTTTTTTTTCTTTCTTTCTTTACTGTAATTAGTATATGAGAGATATATTTTGCATACTTTTTTTAATCTTAATCTCATGTACAATTTTTCACCATATTAATTATATATTTGTCATGTTAGGTGGGGTTTAAAATGACATAAAATTAAGGTAAAAAGTGATCAATCATGGGCAAATTTTTAAAACATTAAGTGCTTCCCACATCAAAAGCGAGCACAAGTGGTACATTGTAGTTATTGTTCAAGTTCAACACTTATGAAAAGCTTCTTTACCGTTAGTTTTTTAATCCAATTGCATTACCCTTACTCATACAAGAGTTTTTTGTCTTTATGTGACTAATAGGATCACGTAACCAATTTGGTATTTAATTTGCATCAAGTGCGTATACAAATTTGTCATGAAGCTTCTAGTAAATTAAGTTCATTTGTCAACAACTCTAATGCTCTATCTAGTCTTATGCCTATAAAGCCCTTCTTTAAGCAAAAAAGTGTATAAAGTATTGTTAAACATAAAGTATATAATGGAATTTCACCTAACTTTAGCCCACAATTCTCTCTGATTTGTTCAGTTAAATATTTTAACAGCTCAAGTTATTATAATATGTGAAGTGAAATGAAGCAAAGGTAAGGGACCACAACTTCAAATGAGAAGAAACCCTCCTTCAAATAAAAATATTCATCACCATTGCCCTTAGAATAGAAAGCAAAGTACTATATATAGATTAAAAACAGAACGAAGTACAGATGGTGGTGGTCTCAAGAATATGCGGCTGCCGTTGGTGGAAAGCATCAAAAGTATGCTTCTTAGATTTTATCTTTTTCTTAAGAAGATTATATATAATTTAGACATGCTTCAAAGGTTCATTTAACTATTCCAAAATGATTAACACTTGGGATTTTATTAATTGTTTGTTCGTACCATTGGCATTGAAAAATAACAGTAACAGGTTCTATGGTTATGATGGCAAACACTAGATGTTTGGACACATCAAACTATGCATGAATTTAGCATGAATTACTGTTTCAAATGTTGTTCAAAATCCTAATCCAATTTGTCCCTTGTCATCCAATGAAGTTTCACATGCTAGTTTACCATGGTCTTATTATTATATGTAATGATACATGGACTCTCACTTCTTTTTACATTTGTGCAACACATGTACAAAAATATAGTTAATTCAGTTGAGTAGATGAATAATTCAAATTGCGACATAAATATAGTTAATTCAATTACACGATTAACCACAATTTTCAACGTGGTCTAATTTAACTATTTATTTAACTAAATTAAATAAATTTTTTCACGCAATTAACCACATGTCACATGTGTACAAAAACATAGGTGTTCGTGAAACATTTTTTATTATTAAGGGCAAGTAATGGATGGCAAGACCAGGGCTTGATACAATTTCAGTCACTAACATAGAATGGTACTTACGGATCACTTTGGAAGTATAACTTGTTTGTACCTTATTAACTAAATAGATTTAATGTAGACACATGATACTTAATAATGAAACAGTCTTTATTCATCTCTAGGGGCTAGGGGGGGCAATTTTTTTGTCACAACCATATTGAAAAGGCTAAACTTCAAAAAAAAATATTTGTGTGTCTAAAATTACGGCAAGTAAGACAAAATCACAATCACATTTTGTGATTTTTTTTAAGCTGTAAAATTTAGCTTTTGTCAAAATGGTTGTGTCTAGACATACACTAATTAAGAGATTTATGCATATACAAGTCAACAACTTTATATTGAAAACCAAAGTCATCCAAGAGGTGTGATGCATGTTAGTTTGGTTGAGTGATGATAACTGATAAGGAGTTTGGTTTTATTTTCTTCACTATCATTTTGGTTTCTAATTTTGTGAAATGTGAATAAAAAGAGTGTAGGCAGTAGGTACCAGATGATATTGCAGTTTGCATCCTTTATTGAATCACCTTTAAGGATATAATTACAAAACAAATGTAGCTACTTTTCTCAGTCATAAAAAACCAGTTCCTTTATGATGCAGTAAACCTTGAAATAGTTCTAACAATGACTACATAGAATTAACAATCTTTACAGCACAGAAATGAATTGTCATTTGTCAATACACATTTCAGGAATAAGCAGAAACCATATATCCAGGAAAAAATGTAGCTTCCTCTAACTCTGAAAAATGGCCTCACGTTTCATAATAAAAAACCAGCATATATACAACACACCTAACAGTGATCTAAACGATATAATTCGCATGAAAGTACTAAGAAAAATTCTTAGGGGTGCACACAGGTAAGGTACTTCCAAACTTCAAATCCATAATTAATTAATGAATTTAATTTATATATACTGTCAATTTAAAAAAAATTATAGAGTAATTAATCACAACTATCAAATCATTGAAAATATTTATCTTTAACCACAATTACTTCTAAAGTCGTCCATATGATTATGTGATTTGTTGACAAAGTAAATTTTTTTACACCCACAATGTATGAAAATCAAATCTGTTAATTATTTCAGGTGAAATTCATCTTCAAGTTGAATGCTTTCACAGAAAGACTAACCCATATTGTACAATAATTATCTGCTGATCTCAAACTGAAAACAAGTGGAAAAAAACTACAACAGAATGTTTCAATTCGCTTTTGGGGATACGAAGATGATTGTATCTATTAACAAATTTGATGAGGCAATGACCTGCATCAGAAAAGTACACTTGACAACCTTTGCTGCAATATCTAGGCTAAAAGTGTTAAAATTAGACAACTAGGCTAATGCAGGTTTTCCCCTTTGCTAAACATCCACTTTCCAGGTAATGTTATGCACAGATTTGCAGTAAATTTGAAAGAATCACGGTGTAGCACTGCAATTTAGGCAAAACCTACACTCTAGAACTACAATAAACTGGCGATGTCACTGTGAATTCGCCAAACTCGCCGTCAATACAAACATGCACACACATTGCCTGCATGCGGTTTTATTATAGTCGAAGTCCTCGAGGAACTTTGGCATGGTCTTCAGCTACTGCAACAGCACTCTTCATCTTGAGACCTAGAGGAAACTCACAGGCTTCAGTCACAGAAGCAAACCTAAGCTCAGCTGGAGGAATGAAACAGTCCAAAGAAAGGCCAGGGACATTGAAAGCCACTTCCTCAATTATCCATGCTTCTTCCATCCTGGTTTTAGTGTGGCTCATTGCCGTTTCACCAAACTTGAAAAGCGTCACTTGAGAACGACCAGAATGAGCAATCATAATCCCCTCAACAGGCCTGTAATCATCAAGAAATGAATTAATTGTGGTCTCCCAATAAACAGCATCGCCTCCGTTGTTCTGAATCCGAGTCAAATGAGAGTCTTCCAAGTGAATAAGAAGTCCTGTTTTCTGACTAAAGTGCCCAAGCAAAACATGTCTTATGATCTCTGCTGAGCCTTCACTTCTGGCTTTTAATGTGGAAGGATCTGAACATATTTTGAGAATGAAACAGTCCTCTTCGTTTATCTTCTTCTCTCCAATACATCTTGCATTGATAAACATGCTTGCAGTTGTTCTTGGATCAAGACCCTACAGACAGAAACTTACACATATGAATATCCTAAAATTCAGATTAAAGGTGTGTCTGAATGTCCCACATTAACCCGAAACTTACACATGATTAATTACACAATCACTTCTATTTTCTCGATTACTAACGTGTTAACATGTCAGTGCTTCATAAGGCAACCGAGAGAAATGAAAAAAAAAAAAAATCAGATAACAGGTAAAGAAATGAAACCTGAAGAGCACGTCTTAAAGGCCTAGGTGGCCCTTTAGCTGCATGTGGACCAAGCCAAGGTGTGTGACGCCACACAAGCTTCCCATTGCAACCAGCATGAACCTTGCTACCACCAAGAGAAAGCTCCACATACCACATGTCTGGCTTCATCTGCCACAAGACAAACCCGCCGGATTCTGCAGCTTTGGAGGGATTCCGAGTTCGCACGAGCTTGTTAGCCGTCTCGAACTCAGAAGCAATCATCCTCACCTTTCCCATTGCATAAGCATTGCAAATGGAATCCTGAAGCTTCAACCCTCCAGAAGCAGCTATGTACTGATGCAATATATACTGAGCAGAAGATGTTTCCTGTATCAACACAACACCCAATAAGATGTTAACATGCAAATCTGTGGTAATCAATTAATACTAATCATCTTATAAAAATAGACGATAACTTTTTTTAAAGATCAACATTCAACAACACAACACTAGAAGGGGAAATTTGTCAAAACTCATGTATGTAGATGTCAACAAAGCTAACATAGACAAATACACCGAACACGACACATACATTGATTCGTCGAAACTCATAAGAATTTAAAAAATGTGTTTTCGATCTGAAGTGGTGGTGCTTCATATTAAGTGTATTTAGAATGGAAGAAGAAAGTGAGAAACTAACGATGGGAGTGTCTTTGATGGCAAGGTGAGGAAAGGGGTGAGTAGTGCAGACATGGAGAGGGGCAAGAGGTGCACCCAAAACACCAAGCAGCAACCTAAG
>NC_021164.2:72875419-72877343 GCF_000331145.2 Cicer arietinum | reverse complement strand
CGGAAGAGGAGGAAAGAGAGAAGCTACATTCTGTTTCTTCGGGTCCTTCCTTCAACGGAGACATTGCTTCCACTAGTGGCCTGACCGGAGTGGAAGGGCAAGTTGCTCCAAGTGGAGGAGGAAGATGGTATTTGTTCCTCCGGCGGAGCAAAGTCGACATCGGAGAACTAGTACTCGACGGAGAGAACCCTTTGAGAGGCCAAAACAAGCCTTGTTTGTTCTCCATTGTTAGTGTTACCTGGAGTTTGTGTAAGGTAGTATAGTCAGCAGAAATAGTAGTAGATATTGTAAACGCGAGAAAAAGACATGACACTTTAATTAATTAATATTATTATTATTATATACTGGTATGTTATGAGTTTAATTTGGAAATGGAAAGGGACAGAGAGGAAGAGGAACAGAAGTGATATAGTGTAACCAATGAATGGACGAAAGTGGGCAGTTGAAGTTTGATATCTGGTCCTGAGTCCTGACAATGCTTAACACACGGGAAATCAAACGGCAGTTAGTGTTTCCGTTTTGTTAGCAACGGTCAATAATAGTCCGTTACGGTCAAAAGACCCTATACCTATCTCTACAGTAAGTAGACGGCATCGTAAATAGGAAGAATCAGCGAGGATAGATATCATTATCATATCACATGTGATATCAGCACAGCATGTATTGTTCTTAATGAGATTCCTCAACTCTTTCTACTTTATGGACGATATTAAGGGTCAAAATATGTCCCGCTTTGCTTAAATACCTCACCAACTCTTCTTTTTAAAACTCTTCTCTAACTTATTCCTTTATTAAATGGTATAATGGATAAAAAGAAGTTTAAATTGTATCTGAAACTAAAATAAAAATAAAATAATTAATCACGATCATTAAATTTATAGTATAATAATTTTGACAGAGAAAAATATGCATAGATATCAGAACAAGAAAAAGAAAAAAAATAGTTGTCAAATTTCTAATAGAATATTTGGTTCATAAATACAAAGAGTATTTATTATAAAAATATGAGAATTTATTTTATTTTATTATTAACAATCACATACATATTTTTTAAATGATATTTATTTGATAAAAATAAAAAATATAATATTTTATGTTGAATCAACATAAATAAAATCACTAATTTATTTATAAAAATATGTTGAATCTCAAATTATTACTTCCGAAGAGAATGACTTATCGTTGTTAAAATTTTCAGAAGTTATATGAAATAATGATTTTTGTACTTTACTGGTGAAATAGTTGGGTCTTCAACATGTAATTTTAATTTTACACTCCCTCTTATTTGGAAAGGGATTTCAGGATTTTCGTACTTTGTCCCCCTCAACTTCCACTTAATTGGACAGCAGGACATGATAGGAGCACGTGGGATAGTTTAAGCTCTATTCCATGGACTAGACACACATGCCATCTTTTCTTGTCAATACAACCTCTAAATCTTTTGAAGCTTCTAGCAACCCGGTCTAAAAATAACTACATATGACAGTCCAGGAACAAAGCTATTTTTAGATATATAATTATGAGTTCATTTTCTACATAAAAGATAATTCATTGCGTAGCTAAATCTACAATAATATATAAAGATGATTAATTCAAGTTTTAACTGTATTTAAAATTATATATAGATAACTAAATTTAACATAATTATGTTGTATTATATAGATTTGTGCAGAACAAATCGTTTGTACGAAACAAATTTATAAATAAATGAAACCAATACATGTTGAATATAGATCCACCTTAGTTTATTTTATCTTATTTTTACTACAACGTCATTAATAATGTTATAATCTCTCACACATTCTAATAATGGGAAATGCGAGCTTCTACTTCCGGAGTTTGTTAACAATGTGGTGGTGTTTTCAACGGAAAGAAAATTTGACTGACTCTTCTAAAAAGTGATTGTTTTCAATTCAAAAGTTGG
>NC_021164.2:72868388-72875358 GCF_000331145.2 Cicer arietinum | reverse complement strand
GCGTCGTGTTAGTATCAAAGAACATGGTTTAACTTTCATGTGACTAATTCTTATATTTAAAATCAAACTTATAGTTAAAAAAAATAATTTTAGTAAATTGATTATTATTTTTTTGGTTGTAGATAAAATAATAAAGAAATTCACATACAACAAGAATATAAATGATTCAAATCTAATATATTTCTATTATCGTTCATCTAATAATTTCATTGTTTAGTAACTGTGCAAAAATCTTAAACAGAAGAATAGTTAAATTATAATACAAACACTTATGTAGAGTTAAAAATGAGTTGAATTTAATTTGATTAATGAAATTTAATGTTTACAATGAGGTGAAGGAAGTTAATTTTCAATTGGTACAAAACACCCACGTAAAACTCAAAATGAGTCAAGTTGAATTGAATTTAGTTAGATTGATGAATACTAAAGTCTAGAATGAATTATGAAATTAAGTAAGTGTAACAAAAGTTACTCATCAGATTAATTTTATTCTTATATATTTTCTAAATTTGACCTTAGATCGAAATACTATATAACATAAGTTATCACTATACATTTTTACATAAATCTATAAAATCGTATGATATATTGTTGAAATTCATCAAAATTAACAACACTTTTATTTTATGATATTAATCTTAATACAATTTAATAATCTATTAAATGATTTTAAATTTATCTAAAAATGTATAGAGACGATCTTATGTGATATACGTTTTTAATACAACGATCAAATTATAAAATATATATGAAGAAATGATTATTGAACGCTATAACACTTATATATATATATCATTTGTTGATGAACCAAGCAAATCCAAGTCATTAACTTAAGTACAAATCATTTACAAGCTCAATTAGTTGAAATTGAACTTATTTGATTTTCAAAGAATGTTGAAAGAACTAAGTAGTGAATGAAGTGGGCAAGAATTTAAGAGTTGGGTTTGGTTGAGTGTAAGCAAGCAAGAGGGGGTTCCTGATAAGTAAAGACAACATAACAACTTCCTAACATTTCACTTTCACCTACCATTCATTAATTCAGGTACTAAAAAATACACACTTTAACTGGCTCACACTTCCACGGCACAAACCTAGTACTAAACTTTCAATGTTCTTTAAAGCCTTGTTTCCTTTCATTGATTTGGTGACATCCACCCCATAACCAGCTTCCACCCCTCTATACTATTATATATACTTCTATATCCCTTCTCTTTTATTCATTCACTCTACTTTTAAATTCATCAATATGAAGCTTCCATTTGCATTACTCTTTCTCTGCCTTCTCCTCAGCTCCTCATTGGATATCTCATTAGCTGGTTCTAGTAAGCCAATATAGATTTCATTTGTTTTTTGTTTTTCAGAGAGATGTTTTTTTTTAAATAAAAAATAAAACAATCATCTTTTAAATTTAAGTTATTTTTGTATTTTTAAAAAAATTATTTTGTTAAAAAATGTTTTTTATGGTTAAAAATAAAAAACTATGTTGATTAACTTTTGAAGAAAATCACTTTTAATAGCAAAGAAAAATTAAATATAAAATCATTTTTTATAAATTTAAACAAAATGCAAAATAAGTTCTACTTTTTAAAAAATATTCTCTAAATCATTAATATTAAAATTAATTTTATTTTTATCTATAACAAACGAGCCAATGATTTTAACATTGATGTAATTTTCTTCCTCACTTGCTATCACTGAATGTGTTTGATTTGTTTCAATTAATTACTATACTTTATAATAGACATAAATATGAAGCTTAATTTGGTTTATTAATTAACTAATGCAATATGGTGGATTTAGCTTTCTGTGACACGAGGTGTGGTGAAAGGTGCTCCAAAGCTTCGTTTCAAGACAGATGCTTGAAGTACTGTGGGATCTGCTGTGAGAAATGTAACTGTGTGCCCTCTGGGACTTATGGGAACAAAGATGAGTGTCCTTGTTACAGAGACATGAAGAATTCAAAAGGCCAAGGAAAATGCCCTTAATTCCACAATTCATGTTTACTTATGTCATGTCAAACTACGTTGCTATTTTTTTTCTCGTTTCCTCTTATAAGAGGTAATTTTTTCGAGATATATCATAACACTAAATTAAGTATCTCTTGACGGAAATTTGAATTTAAATTCACTATAGTGTGATAGTCTAATTCATTTTATTAGATTCGATCTTGTTAGTTAATTATATTTTGTATTCTAAAAAACTTAATTACATTTATCTACAAACTATAGTTTAATCAGGCGTGATGTTAGACATGTTAGGATTGTTGGGGAGTGTGGGGGAGCCCAACATTTAAAATGAGTTAGGATTAATAAGAGACTTTAGACACCACATCTCAATTCAAAACCTTAAGGCATTAGGACTATGTGTCATTCTCCTTATATATCCAATATAGCCTTCATTCCTGGTCAATGTGGGACTAACCACTCATAATTGAATTCCAACAAGGATAACCACATTCAACAAATAAGAGTAACATTTGTGTAACTATTGATCAATAAGATCATATTTTAATTTAGAGTTAAATAACTATAGACCAATTTTCAAATATTTTTTTTCATATAAATTTAATTATGAAGAGATATAAAGTTGATTTGGTAGTTGAAATAAATGACTTAAGGAATTAAATGAAATTAGTGATTTGATCTTCACAGTTGACATAATTCTAATAATTACTAACGTTACTAGCATAATTCTAACAATTACTCAATGTTATAACAAATTGATAGTTTCAAAATGAAATTTAATTTTGTTTTATCATGTTGTCATACCACAAGTCCAATTTCTGTAATTAATTAATTATTTAAGTAATTGTGATCGAAATGTGAATTGTTATTTTATCAAAATGGTAAACATTTAGTTGGAAATTCAGTTATTGACCGGCTAAATATGAATAACATATACGTTAGGAAACATCGATCCCTTACATAGAGCTCAATATTATCAAGAAAATTAATTTTCCATTTATGCATGAGGTTCATTTTATTCTAATAATTATGACTTATTAGTTTTACCGATTTTACCATCTTTGATTGTAATTGCAAAATTAAATAAAAATCATCTTTTGATTGTAATGAATCTGTGAACTTAGTGGTCGATCAGCACTGCATCATCAATTTTAAATTAACTAATTAGTATTTGAGATCTTGTGCATAAAAATTATAAAAGGCATTAAGTACATTGACAAATACATAAATTTATATGATTGCAATCCATTCTTTTTTTTTTTACGAAAAAAATAAGCAAAGCCCAGAAAATTTGATCCTTCCAATTTTTTGCTAGGCATTGAAGTAGAGATTGACTATACATTCAGTGAGACCACGCCATGATAGGAGGTTTTATATAGTTTTTGCATTAAAAAAAAAAAGGAGGTTTTCTATATTTTGGTTAAACATTAATATAGGAGTTAGTTGGAGCCATAAAACCAATAGCAGTATTTGTTATTAAATATAAAAATAGAGGTAAAGCCATAAAATTAATGAAAAATACAATTTTGGAAGTATAGTTTCAATTTTTTTTTTGACCTTCTAGAAGTATATTTCAATACAAAAATACAATTTTTCTCCATCCAAAAATATGCTTAAAAACTCAAATGTGTTTTTTAGAAATAAGAATTCCAAAAAAAATTATCTTAATCTTTTTGAGTTACTAGCAAAATACCCGTATCGAGAGATGAAATAAATTATGTTACATTCTTCATTGAATTTGATATAAAAATAAAATAACAAAATATTATTAGCAGACACATCGATATTTTTAACCTCAACGATTTCAAACATAATTCTGAAGAAAAAAAACACAACAAAATGATCCATAAAACTTAAGAAACAAAAAACCAACTAAATTATTCCTCATTATTCTCTTATTGGACACACAATAGAGTAACAATTAACAGTAGAATCACAAACAAAAAAAATACAGCTCTCTAGAACTTGTGAGACCCACTCCAGCTTCAATTGCAATGATCACATATGCAGTTAACACCTATACAGCTTGAGCATTGTCCTCTCTAGTCCAATCTAAACTGTTCCAGAACCGAGGTCCTTACCTTACATCCATTGCCAATAACAAAACAAACAAACAAAAACTGAAACAAACTAATAAACAACAAACATAGCCTAAGACATTTTTTTTTGTTTTGGATTACTACCCCTAAGACAACAATTATTTTTTTTGGTTTTTTTATATTTTCATTTTTTTTTTCTTTTTTGGTTACTTCCTAAGACATACTTTTTTTTTAATTTTTTTTATAACTGCCTAAGACATGAATACTACTAAGGGAATAAGAGTAATGGAAACATAGACAAAAGGAGATACATAAAAAGGGTTACTCCTCCTTGTAATCAAGCACATGTTTATATATTATGCCTTACTTTTCCCTTGTCAAACCTATCAAGCAACTTTTTGCCATACACATTGTTGCGCATCATTTGAGAATTTCTTTGGATCAGGTCCAGTATGGCATTCCTAATGGGACCCTGTTTATTAAATAGATACAAAAAAACAAAGTTATCACAACAGCCAAGAAACCAAACCTTTTAGCACATTTAAAATATTAAGGAGGTGTGCATCTAATAGAATATTGAGTTTAATACAGTTTTTGTTTTTAATACCCTGCACATTCCAACAGAAACCACTGCACATTCCAATGAAAAGTTAAAAACCATGTGATACATATTTGTTTCAACAGAGAAATTGCCAACAGGAGCACAACAAAGAAACTGCTTGTTTTTCTTAATTGAGGAATTGCGACATTAACAAAAAGCACGTTTAAGCCTTCTAAAATAATTTAGGTTTTCTAAAAAAAATAAAACTAACGCCTAGAAGTAGTTACATTTTGTTGAAAAAATTAATCATACAAAGACCAACCAAACAATTGCAGTTCAACCTTTGGGTAATAAGCCAATATGATAAACTAGAAGATTGAGTAATACACAAACACGAAGATTAAGAAAACCCCGTGAATTCAAGTAGGCTAACCTTAGATGCCGTCAGTGCGGATTGGATGACATAATTTCCATATGGATCCACAAGGAGCCTTGCAACATTTGGATCGGCAAGCAACTCCAAAATGACGCGTGCAGATTGCAGTTCTCCTGAGTCTTGAATAAACTTTTCCACTACATTACTCCCATACTTATTGCAGGCAAGATATACAAATTGTCGTTCGAGCTCTCGGACTAAGTTGTCTGTGATTCGCGGCATTTTCAGAGACAATAGATGTTGAACAACATAGTTGCTGCAAGATGAGAAAAATAAAACATAATGAAGATAAGTAAATTTAGCTATATTGGCTATAAATGAGATAACTGAATACTTGTTGAAACTAACCCATAACAATCTTCTGCTAATAGTGAAGAATTCAGTACAATGTCATCAATCAGCTGATTTCTAGTTTCTCCTTGAGCATGGTTAACACAATGCTGCAGCACACAGCATCCAGTTTTATCTCTTGCAATCGCCAAAGAGTTGCTTGCGACCACATTCAGGAATTGCTGTGACAAAAGTACATACTCAGAACGTATTAATAAGCGCAGAAACTGAACAGTAAAGTAATTGGACAAACCAGTATTTGTCTAATAAGAGTGGTGATCCTTTTTCCTTTCTTTAGAATTTAGGTAAAGAAATAATGAATCATTGTATAAATGCTGAAGTATTTATCCAAATAAGGGCAAACAGACCACTATTCATTTACAACAAAAAATGTGGATGAAGAAAATAATATATTAGAAAGTTAAATAAAAGTGTGGTCAAATATGATAACAAGAAATAGTTTGATAGTGAAGTGTGGCAGGACTGCTAAAGGGTTTTAGAAAAACATCAAAACCCGCAATTTGCGCAGTGACATCGAGATTTTAATATCTCTGCCACCGCATGCCAGCAGTTGCATTTAACCGCCGCAATTCTCAGTAATATCCGGGATTGCAAGAAGCAATGACAATTTAAAACTTTAACCAGACACGACAAAATCTTAGACAATTTATGACGGTTCTAAATTGTGGTTGCCGATATGAGGCAAATCTTCAGCAAAAGGCAGACAAATTAGGACAAATGTGGCCGCAATTGCCTTTGCAAAGACATCAAGAAACTTTATATTGCGGCCACAATTGCAATTGTGGACCACAACACCTTAAATTACATTTAAAAAATAGATTATCTGTAAAATGATGAACAACTTGAGCTTAAATTGTTTCTCTAGTTACCAATGAGCCAAAAGTGTTTATGGAACAACACAAAATTAAGCAAGCATTTTACCTTAGTATCTTCATGTGTGAAGTTTTTCAAACAATGGAGAACCACACGATGACCATTGATATCCTTAGACAATGCAATAGCACCAGGACTCAAAGCTGCCATAATTAGAGTTCGTTGCTCCCGGGTGGTAACATTCTCCAATAGTTTCTCAACAGCACGAGATCTTCAACAACAAAATTAAATTAAAAAAAAAAGCACTTTATGATCAATAGATAAAACAAAAAACTCAAATTACAATGCCTTCAGAAACAAGAAACAAGTATTGAAAGAAAGATTCTCGAAAATATACCCATGAGGACTAAGGCAAATTCTGATCAACTGAAAACTATGGTATGTAACCATTAGAACAATACGAGTCTGTTGATCTTCATTGCAAATTTCCACCATCTTCTGAACAACATAGTTACCAAATGGATCTATCATCAGCTCAGTGACGTGATTAACAAGCTCGGAGAAAATATAAGAAACCCCTTCACTTCCAAATTTCTTAATCACTTCCTGCAAAATTCTACTTCCATGTTGATCCTTAGCCAATGAATAAACCCTCCCACGAAAATCATCAAACCAATGTGGGCTCCTCCTTCCATTACCATTACCATTACCATTCACATTAACATTATTATTAACCCAAGAAACATTATTCCCTAAAGATTCATTCATGGAACCACTATGAACGGTTCGTCGCAATTCATCGCCAACACCCCCATTAGAAAGAGTG
>NC_021164.2:72855214-72867854 GCF_000331145.2 Cicer arietinum | reverse complement strand
CATGGAACCACTATGAACGGGTCGTCGCAATTCATCGCCATCCCCCCCAGAACAAAGAGTGTTAAAAAAACCATTTTGTCTGGCCATAAACTCATAATCATTAAACCTGACATTTTCTCTATCGTACCTCATCAAAAGATTCTGAATTTCTGCATTGTGAGCGATGCTATTACTCCGAACATGTCTATTATTCCCAATTGCGGTTTCTTGCATTTGACCAAAGTTGGAGTTTTGAAATCCATAGTTATAAAGATTGGAATAATCATAACCATAAGAAGGGTTATTAGTGAAACCAGAGTTGTTATTATTAGAAACAGAAAGACGAGAAAAAGCATGTTCTAGGGTTTGATTCATATTAGAGGGGTTTTGAATTTGAGATAACATTCGAATATGATCGTTTAAAGGGTTTTGGTTTTGGTTTTGATTAAGCGATAAATAACGACGAAAATAAGATTGAGGTGAAAAAGATGAGGGCGAACCAGAATCGTCGACAGGATCAGGTTTGGATCGATTCGACATCGTTTTGATTTTGTGTCTGTTTACCTATGAATGAAGAAACAACGGTGACGGCACTGTTAGCAACAAAACAGAGAGAAGAGAAGAAAAGGGTTTAGAGAGAAAGATAAGGGTTGAGTTGAGGATATTATAATAAGGGTTTTTATTTAGTAATTAAATTATATATTGTATTTATAAGGAATGAGAATAAAAGAAATTAAAAGATTTATATAAGGTGAGTGAATAAAGGAGAAAGATTAGGGAAGGGAAGAGGGAATGGAAGTGGAAGGTTGGAGTGGGTAGTATAGTAAGGAGAGTACTCCTAGGACTCAAATTCTGCATGCAATTTATAGTAACTTTTCATGCGAGAAAAAACTTAAGAGACGAGAATAAAAAATAAATAAATAAATAAATAATGTTTATGGGTGGGGTGTGCTCTATGTTGTGTGCCATTTTATTATAATGTTTCATGTTAATGTTAACCCCACCACCTACATGTCGTTTTCAGCCCAAGTTGCATGTGGGCTTCGTTTCAGGTTTTGGTCAACACTCTTCCGAGACTCTCACACCAACAATTTTTTGTCTTTTCTAGCAAAACTTCCTAAAACAGATAGTCTATACTTTTTTTTTTTTTAATGCTTTTCCTAAACTAACAAAACCATTTTATAATATTACTGTTCAATTAACTTCGCTTACAAGTTGTCAATGAATTGACTGGCTTGAACTTTTATTCTTTGTTTATTTTTTTTTTTATAATAATGGTATTCTTTTAGTTCAGATTTAACATTTTATTAATGAGCAATTTATATTTATTTTTTTTTTGTAAACTGAGCAATTTATTTTTTTACTATTATATAAGTTTCATTAAATTTGATTTGATAGTTTATTTTAATATTAACATGAAGACATTAAATAATTAATATAAACTTTTTAATATACCAACAAAGAACAATTACCTACTAATGTAAATTACTAAATATATAACGGATTTTTTTGTTACTAATTATGTAATGGACTTTGTGATGAGTAGAATGTTACATTCATAATAATTAAATATAAGTCATTGAAAATCATCATTGACATCAAGGTTTTGTTTTTTATCTTTCAAACTAGGAAACTCTTCACCTATTTTTTGTTTATAATAATAATAAGGTACTCATCCTTAAAAAAAATGCCTTGCATAAACAACTCACTTATATATTTCTGTACAAATTATTTTTATTATAATATGTAAATAAATTCAAAATATTTTATATAAGTTATAAAATGTTTTAATAAGTAATTTTAGAGAATTTATGAAAACATATTAAAAATAGTTTAGGAACATATATAACTCGTTTTCGTAAAACATTTTATTTAATCTCACAAACACTTATGTTACTTCTGGATAAATTTAAATAAGGTATTTGATTTTTATATATATACAAAAGGTCATTGGTATTATTGTGAGCTATTTTTTGTGTTTCTCATTTTCATTAGTTATTCCCTTTAATATAATATTTTTTGTTTTATCATTTATTTTATTTCAAAATAATGGATAATTTAGAAATTTAAGATATAATTAAGTATTAGTATTTTTTAAGTTATACCTTTACATATAATTAAGATATTTATTTTTATGATTTTATTTTATTCATAGTTGAGTATTTACATCTTTATATTAAAAAGTGAAAATTAAATAAGAGTATTTAGGTTAAATTATTAATTAATTTAATAATTTTTTATAATTTATGTATAAAAATCTCAAACTATCAAAACAATATGGAATAGAGAGAGTATTACCTATGCAACATATTGGATAAATACTCCTTTTATTCCAAAATATAAATAAAAAATAAATCAAAAAAATTAATATATCTGACTAAAAATATATAACAAATATATCAATTTTTTTCACCCAATTTCTCTTATATTTTGGGACAAAAAGGCTACATAAACTAATTATATGAGCATAAAATGTGAATATTTTTTCAAAGACTTGTATTGATTAAATATTTTATTTTGATTTTGTATTTAAATTATAAAAAAAATGTGTAGTATATTTGAAATAAATAATTTAAAAGTAAATTGTATTAGAGAAATTTGGTGTAATTAGTAATTTTATATGCTAAATTGAATTTTCATTTCTTATAATAAAATATTTTCCTCTGTAATCTTATTTTTAAATTATGACCGACTACATAACTCTTTCTATATATTAAAGATATTACAGTTAATTTTTATTTCTCTTGTTCTTAGTATTATTATACAAAATAGGTATTTGTTTTTCTCTAATATTAGAGCTCCAAAAAATTTAACCGTAATTTTTTATATCGTGATGGCAAGACTCTATGTAATTTTAAATTTATGAAATTATGATTTTAAATATTTACATATTATATATAAATTACCATGTCAATTTACGTACTTCACTTTCACAAGTATTTATAACTTTTTTAAATAAATTGGTTATTTAAAAATTATTTTATGTTTTCATTATTCTATTTTAAAACATTCTGCAAGAGATTAAATTCTTATCAATAAATTTTTAATATATGAAACATTAAAAATATAAAAAGTATTCATATGAAAAAATGAATAAATAAAAACATTATTATTGGAGTTTATATTGTTTTTAGAAAAAATACTTCATTTTATTTATAACAATGTAGTCAAATTTATGGTATACACAAATATAAACACATACAAATAAATAAATAAAAAGTAAGCATTTTTTTTATTTTTGCAAAAGAAAAAATAAGCAAATTGATTGTCAATTGTTAGAAAAAAATACACATTATTATTTTTGGATAAATTTAATTATAAGTAGTTAGATAGTTATAGCACCATATAAAATGAAAGACTATTAAGTGTAATTTAGAAATTAAAAAATAGGCTATGCTAAATTTAAAAGATACATCCGTTTAATTTATAAATATATATTGTGAAACAAATCAAATGTGGATAAAATATAAAGAAGCGAGAAAAGATAGTTTTTTTTAAGAAAGGATAAAAAAATATTTTTTAAGAAAAAAACAAATGAATTAAGAGATTAGAAAAACTAAGAAAGCTAGGTAATTTATGGAAAAAAAGTGTAGAAATAAATTATTGGAGTTTATCTATTTGATATTCAAAGATGAGAACATAGATTTATGTGTTTGTTTTGCAAGGTCAAACCACTAAAGAATAGCTTATGAGCTTATGGCATATATAAGATTATAGGACAAAATAGAATTTTTAGGATCTAGTCATTCTCTCTCCCTGAGTTTGTAGCATTTTTACGAATTTGTAGTATTTTTTTATAGATTAATTCAAGTAGCACGTGAATTTATAATGTTAATTAAAAATATAAAATATATTTTATTTTAAGTTATTTCGCTTTCTAATTTTATTTTGATTGAGTCTAACATGTTAAAAAAAAAATTTAATTTTAAGTTTGATACGTAGTTTGTCATAAATTTCTTTTTAAGTTCGAGTATGAAAATTTAATGCACTATAATAATTTATTTAAAAAATTTATCTCATATTAATATTTTTAAATAAATAATCAGATATATTTTAGAATAGATTAACCAACTAATAATTTAATGAAATTAAGTATTTTTTAACATTTAACATGATATTTTAAAATATTTAACTTTATACGATATCATATTTTTAATTTAATTTAATTATAATATATTTAAATATATCAATAACTAATATAGAATAATGACTATATTAATAAAAGATCAATAAATTTATAATTTAACATAAACTTCAAAATTTAATATATAATAATAATAATATTGATTATTATTATTATTATTTATATTAAGTAGACTAACCTTATACATTTAAAATTATAATAAACCGAAGACCGATTTAAGTTTTTTATTGAAAGCGAAAAAGTAACCACATCCACACTTCATGGATTGGGGATATACCCATTTATTGTTGCATTCTAATTCTGCTTCTAGCATTCTAAAGCAACCTCACCACGAAAATAACAAAACTACGAATTGTTCCGTGCATTTTGAAGGGGATTCCACTGCCAAATAAAACATAGGCTAAAAAGTCATTATTCTTTTGGCAAAGTTGGTTTGTATAGTAAGCCCCTAACCAGCAACATTTCATAAGGAGTGAAGAGTCATTTGAGGACGCATACGCGTACAAAGCGCGTACAGATGGTGGAACATGGAACACAGGTGCTTAGGCCAAGATTTCAAAGCTCATTAATAATATAGTGGAACACAATTGGCACTAAATTTCTCAAACTCAAGAGTTTAGATAAATTCATGGAGGTTACCCAAACTCAGACTAGTAAAGTTGTTACGTATTTACTAGTGAAATCAAAAGTTTATCAATAGTATGTAAGCTTATTAAACTCATACGAGTTTGCAAAAGAAATAATTAATAGACAAGTTAATTTATTTTTTGTGATCTAAAATCATAAATTCGTAATAGATTAAAAGTTAACTTGAAAATTTAATAACCGTTTGATAGATAAAAAAAAAAGTCTTTTAAACATGTAGTCAAAAATTATACTTTTTTTTATCAAACAAACTAAACACTTGAGTGGTGTGACCTAAAGAATAATTATTCGAAGTCTAATTATTTGTAAATGATTGTCTTAATCTATTAGTGTTGGATAAATTTATTTAAAATGATTTTGGATACTTAAATGACTTTTTAACTTCTTCTTAAAAGAGTGAACCATCATTTTATTCTATGAAAGTATATGATACTGTCATTTTAGTCTTTGACTCAACAAAAAAATCAAATTAATACTCGAATAATCAAAATAGTCTATGAAAGATACAACTTAGTATCATAAAAGTATTTAAAAGATACAATTTACTGTCAAAATAGTTCACGATCGTTATAACGTCAAAAACTAAGTTCAGTGATATTTTAATTATTCGACGACTAATTTAAGTTTTTTGTTGAGTCAGAGACCAAAATAATAGCGTCTTGTACTTTCAAAAAACTAAAATAATGGTTTATCTTTAAAAAACGTAAAAATGATGGTTTATCTTTAAAAACGTGAAAATATGTATATCACATAGCTCATTTGTTATCAACATCACTCAATTACATCCATAAAAAAGAAAAGAAAAAAAAAACTCACTCAATCACACTAAGCTAAGAAAAGAATATCATTTGAGTAAAGACAAAAAAATGGTTTTATTGCGTTCTTATTTGTTAGAGAAGTTGGTGTTTCTAGTTGTAAACGGAGAAGACCTAGTTTATACTTAAAATGCTAGAATTCAATAAAATATTACTTCATTATGGCTAAACGATAACTTTTTCTTACCTTAATGTGATTGAGTGATGTCCGTTCCAAACGTATCTATTGTTTTCAAGTAGACATGTAGTCAAACAAAGCATTTTCTAGACCAAGAAAATTCCATACAGATAATAAAACAACACATCTAAAGTGAATATTGTTCTTGTTAGAAGAGAGAAAACGAAAATATGATAGCATGAATAAATAAGATGGAACTTATTTCATTCAATGAGTTGGAAACCTATTTATATAGGAACTATAAAGCTATGAGGGAAGCCAAATAAGCCAGTTGAAGTTGCAGGTAAATATAATTACAACAGAACAGAAGAATAAATCTATCTAATAATAAAAGAAATAACTGACATTGCAGTTGTAGAGAAAGAGTGAAAACGAAGTCCGTCACAATTTATTATACTGAAATGAATAATGGCACCTCCAAAATTTTCTTCTACTTGATCCGTATTATATACATACTGTAATATAAGTTTTATAGTATATATCATTCTTCTGTGTATTTTCATGATTGTTGTGGTGATTCAGTGGCAAGGTATTACATTACGTGCTCAGGAAGTGGGATTGATACCTTCTGCTTCCATTCTGTGTATTATTTTGCAAAAAAATGCGACAGTTAAGAGTTGTACTCAATGCATCAAGTTAAAACCTAACATTTGTAACTACTTTGCCTAACTTTCTTGCAATTGGAGTGAAACCATTTGGTATAATGACCAATGTATTTGGCCTCTCAAATATATCTGTCAAGCTCCACCGCTGATCATACATAAGTCCAAAGCTTACATGAGATTAAGACAGGTTGAGCTATGTAATGAGTTTGCACAAACATTTTTATAAGAGTTTGCACAAACATGATGCCTGCTTTTTATTAGATTATTTTTAAAAATGAGATATGTTCATCCTTTTTCTGTTCCATTCTTTCGAACTGTTAAATCTCAGGAAGGAAAGTGAAATTAAATGGTCATTGTTTATCCTCTCTAACCCTTCCATTCCTTGTTCAATTTCCTACTTGTCTACTTAAAAACATACACTTCAAAATGTACAGAGTAAAGCAGTACAAATGCAAGATTTTCGGTTAAATCAGATCAACCCAGTGCCGTAGGCCAATAATTTAATGACTATTCAGGCTTTTCAATTAGTCATAGTTCTAATAGTTCACTATGTGTTGCTCACATGAAAGATGATCATAACCAACTAAAAAACAGGAAAATTGAAAGATAAGATGAATGTACTTCATATTTTTGACTAGTCCTTACAACTTATTGCTGCTGTCTTACCTGGCTGCCTAATCAAGGAAAAATATACTCCATGTTCCTTCATCAAAACAGTATGTGAGTGTTAGTCCAAGTTTAAATACAAACTGTTTACATCAAAGAATGATTGAGCAATTCACAACTTGTTACAAAAAGAATAAGGCAGGCCGGAAAGTAATCTAGCCTCCAAGTTGTAATGATGCTCTCTCAACATCTTCCATTACAGAAAGATATCTGTCTTGTTACACGCAGTAGGTAACCTCTATAACCCTAATGGAGAAATGAAATCCAGTTAAATATAGTTACTTTCCACTATCTGACCTTGTACATCCTTTAATCCCTTTTGCAGGGTTGGAAAACTCTTAATGCATTCTTCATGATGTATGAACAAAACTCGTCAAGCAAAATCGTGTAGCTGAGGCTTACCGTACTATTTCCATGATTTTAATGCTGTCTTTTTTGTTGGCTTAATTCCCAGAAAAAGAAAATCTCTTTGGAAATCGATCAACCAATCCGGAAGGAAGAGCACCACTTTGTGAAATTAAATATACAATGAATGCAATATAGGAAACTGTGCAAGAGCATGCTACAAAACCAAACAGTATACTGTTCACCTCAGAAAGGAAGAAATCTACTAAGAGATACCCATTGATTACTATTATCAGTGCAGCAACCGTCCACGCCACCCTCTACAAAATAAATAAAATAAAGCATTATTATAAATAAAAATATTATTTTAAATTTTAATAAAAAGATATCAGTTAACTGAATGAACTTGGTTTTGCACAACACCTTTCTTTAAACTTTACATAACAGTAAATATTCAAGAAATGAGGAAGAAACTGTGTCAGAACATTAGCACTTTCCATGCCTTTCAAACAAATGCATTTGTATCCATATTTTGTAACAGTTATTTGAAAAGTGATCAATATTACCTACATATTTTAGATAACTAAAGAATTCCATGCTTCATTGTCGAAGTGATAAACTTGTAGTTGTACAATACAATGGGATAACTGAATGGTCCGGATTACTAGGTTGTCACTGGTTTAACTCCAAACTCATTCCACCATTCAAAACTTTAAAGTCTATCTTATATATCAATATTAGCAGATAAACTCTATGGAAGTGATGTCCTAGTAAAACATAGTTTGTAAAAAACTTGTGGCTTGGTATAAAAGTGGTTGAGCTAAATACCTTACGATAGAAACATATCTTTGAAGTAATTTACAATTTTACATCCAATTTGACTCACCAATTCAAGTATAGGTGTACAAATACAATCATATACGAGAAAACTCAAGACCAGAGAAGTCACAAATAATTCATTAAATTAAAAGCTTAACTAGGATACACAAAGATCGTCCTTAAAAAATTTACTAGAATTAAATGTATTGCATTTAAACTTCAGTAAAACAAGACGAGGATAAAAGCACATACAAACAAATTTCAAGCTTGACAAGTCTTATATTACTATGTACAAGCATAGATTGTTGATTGAATAGTCAATAAGCATCTTAAACTACTTGATATTTGATTATCAGATAAAAAATCAGTCTGCTAAGTAATCTATCTGCAAAAACAATATTAAACATAGGATAACTTTATTTTTGTTTCCTAATCACTTAAGTCATTGTGTTGTCAATACCATGACGGAAGTTGCTTTAGAGGTCAGAGATCTAACAATTAACAATGACCGAAATGAAAGAACAGTATGATCAACTCACCTCAAGAACAGGCCCAACCTTAAAGGACCCCATGATACGCTCTTTGGAGACCAATGTGAGGAGGGGAATCAATGCAAAGGGAATTTGTATGGACTGAAGCACATTAAGCCATTCATTCAAAACATCCAATGAGGCTTCTGAGCTATTAAAAACAATAGCTACAATTATAGTTGGCACAATTGCACAACTTCGGGTGATCAAGGCTCTCAACCATTTCTTTAACCGAAGGTTGAGGAAACCCCCCATTATGAATTGCCCAGCATACGTGCCAGTGATAGTGCTACTTTGTCCAGCCGCCAATAACCCAATCCCCCAAATATAAAGAATAGGGAAGAGTCCTCCTCCATACTTTTCCTCAAGATACTGCCCTGCATTCACCAATCCTATGGTATTTGCCTGCTTTGTACCATAGAAACCCTTTGCAAAAACTGTTGTGACAAACAGGTTGATCATGAAGGTGACTGCGAGTGCAACCGTTGATTCAATAGAATAGTAATTGATAGCTTCTTGCACCCGACCTTTCTTATCGGGATCAATTTTCCTTGACTGCACTAAAGCAGAATGCAGAAATACATTGTGAGGCATAATGACACAACCCACAACGCCCACAGCCTGACGAATTGTTTTTGAGCTAAGTCTTGGAATCAAAATACCTACAAAAAGGAACAAAAACGGTTATGCCTATGCCGGTGGATATTGGGAGAGATACCTATTCATTTTTTAAAACGTGATTCAATCACACAATAAGATAAAATTTACCCATCATGAGCTCTTTTCCACTAGGTTTTGCGTCACCAAACATCCAAGCAAAAGAAAGAGCCATGGTAGCAATGAGAACTGCAAAAGCAGCTTCCAACTTTCTCACTCCGTAGTTCTCAAGAAATAGAAAGAAAAAGCTGGTCGACAACAGAGAGAATAAAGAACAATTATGTGTTTAAACATGAAAGTGGGAAGGCTCCTTGCTAATATATTGAAGACAATATAAGTGTCAGAAAATTGAAATCACGAATTGAAGCCAGGAATAAATGTTTAAAAGATAAAGGTTGAATTATGCCTGTTTCTACTACTAACATCTACACAGAAAATTAATCCAAATCATAAATTTTGAGAACTTTTGTTGTTGATAAAGGAGTTCACAACAAAATTATAGTAAGCTAATGAAACAGTATGTAGTTGTCATGAAATGATTGAATATTACATTAAAGCAAAACATAACATCAAAGCAAATGTAATCATCCAAGTTGCACTCATGACAGAAAATTTTGAGTTTTTGATATGAAATTAAGAGTAAGTTCAGTTCTATGATGTAATTACTAACTACACTTGACTGACCAAGACCAATATCAGTCGAAAGTTTCCTTGCAACTCATGAAAATCCTTAACAATAATAGGCCCTATCAGTTCTAATCAAGAATCAGGTAAGGCAAACCCACAATATATCAGTTCAAATTGAAAGAATGGTCTAAGCTTCACTGTTAATTTCACTAGATCATCTACTTCACTATTAATTTCACTATAAACTAATTACATAACGGTTCCTTAAACTATAAATAATATTTTTCCTTAACCCTACCAGGAAGAGGTGTATTAAAGTTTGAAGTATGATTAGATAAAATAAATTGAATGAAATGAAATAGGAGGAATACCAATCGGAAGCAGTAATAAGAACTCCAGCCCAAAGTGGTAAGACACCACGGCTAAGAATCTGAATAGCAATAGCACTACCAATAACCTCTTGAATATCAGCACCAATCAAAGCAAGTTCAGCCATAAACCAAAGCACATAACGAGCCCAATTAGGATACTCATCTCTACAAAGCTCAGCAAGATGACGACCCGTAGCAACACCAATTCTAGCTGAAAGAAGCTGGATCAACAGGCCCATAAAAGTGGCCCACATCAACAACCACAAAAGAGAGTAACCTGCAATTGCTCCGGCCTGTAGATCCCCTTCTAAATTCCCTGGATCCAAAAAAGCTATACTCATCAAGAATCCAGGCCCAGTAAACATCCATAGCTTCTTCCATGAGAAAGGAGGTACGATCGAATCGTCCACTGAGTCGAATTCGAAATCTACCACCACGATCTTCTCACCCGATTCATACGCCCTTTCTTCTTCATCCTCATCCAATTCACCTTCTACTTCCAGTAACCGGTTCCCTTCTTCTTCTTTTTCTTCGCCCCTTTCATCTTCTTTTGAATTATCTTCTCGCGACGGACCACTCATCGTATTTTATTTTTAATTCTCGGAATCCGATTATGTGTACCGTCCGAGCCGGTTTCAGGTGGAGCTTGGGTTCGTTGCTACGTCTGAGCGCCTATTTATAAGGATCTGTCACTCTACCTCTATTGCATCTCCCTCCTTCTTCCACTTACCTTTTCTTTCTCTTTTCTTCTTTTTCTCAGTTTCGTGTGCCTTTAAAATAATCCAAATATAATAATTCATCTAAACGAAAATTGATTAGTTAAAATTAAAATTGTAATATTATAATTCATTTTGAACACTGAAAAGCAACGCACAATTTTTCGTCTTGTACAAATCTTATTCGGTAAAATAAGATTGTCGGGGAAAATCAGGAATAAACTAGAGGGTTTGGGCTGACAGAAAACTGACACGTGGCCATTAAGGTTGTTTCCTCAATTGATCGAAGCAACAATTTTACCGAGTTCACTCGGTAGTAAATCCGGTGTATTATTTTTATTTTGAACAAATACCTCCAACGGTAACCTATTTCGATATTATTTTATGTTTTTTACTTATTGGGTTACTATTTAACGATATTATAGTTGAATCGCGAAAGTAGTTTTATTATTTTGTTTCTCTTCAGTTTTGGTTTCTGAATCGAATTTTGATTTAAAATTTGATAAAATTTTATTTTTTAAAGTCGTACTACACCATTATAGATTTCATATACAATTGTTGCACATGAGATCTTGAGGCATGATATGACTTAAATAAATGCAAAAAAAAATAAAATTTCATCAAGTTTTAGACCAAAATTATGTTTGGGGACCAAAACGGGAGAGAAACAAAATGAGAGGATTACTTTCGCGATTTAGCTAAAATAGGGAAATCAAAACTGCAATTAACCATATATTTTTTTATAGAAAATTTATCTAACATCTCAAATAAAATTTATAAATTTTATTATCGATTTCAATAAAGATTATATATTTATAAAATTTATAATTTTAAATAAATTTATATTTTTGTCTCTAATAATATAAAATAAATAATATAAAATAATGAAATTTATCTGAGTGGAGCTTTTTATTTTCGATCGATCTCCTAGTGGAGCTTTAAACGACTTTTGTAACCAATTGCACGCCATATTTATGCTTGCTAAAAAATAAAGAGAAAATAAAATAGAGTTTGATTATAATGCACATTTATAAAAGTTTTACACCACAATTATTGATAGATATCACTTTTAAAAATAATCATGATAAAAATTAAATATTTTAATTAATTTAATAGTTATAATTAATTAACAATATAATTTTTTTTAACAACAATATATATAAAATAAATACAATAAAATATCATCCATTTGATATGTTTGGAGCAATGGAAATAAGAACGCGAGAAATAGAAGAGAGATAATCTATATTTCTGATGATCGATCAACGATGAAATTGCATAAAGAGAAATGTAAAACATAGGTACCACCATCTTTTTTTATTGGCTTAATTGCAATTTTGATCCCTATTTTAAATGAATCGCGAAAATAGTCCCTCCATTTTATTTCTCCCCAGTTTTGGTCCCCCAAGCAGAATTTTGGTCCAAAACTTGATGAAATTTCATTTTTTTTGCATTTATTTAAGTCACACAATGCCTCAAGATCTCATTTACAACAATTGTACTTGAAATATATGATCATAAATAGTGTAGTACGACTTTAAAA
>NC_021164.2:72841147-72854677 GCF_000331145.2 Cicer arietinum | reverse complement strand
TTTCTCCCCAGTTTTGGTCCCCCAAGCAGAATTTTGGTCCAAAACTTGATGAAATTTCATTTTTTTTGCATTTATTTAAGTCACACAATGCCTCAAGATCTCATTTACAACAATTGTACTTGAAATATATGATCATAAATAGTGTAGTACGACTTTAAAAACTAAAATTTCATCAAGTTTTGGACTAAAATTCTGTTTGGGATCAAAATTTGAGAGAAACAAAATGGAGGGACTACTTTCGCGATTCAACTAAAATAGGGAGACCAAAACTGCAATTAAGTCTTTTTTATTCTTCACTCCTAGGCGAAGAAATGGAGAAGTCTGACGTGTTCCATATATACCCTTGCGTGTCGCTTGATATACATTCATTCACGTGAACAAAGTTTCACTAGTTAGTTCCTCCATCTTTCATTGTTGTGATCTGTTATTGCATTGAGTGCATAAAGTTTGTAAACTCTAGCGGGGTAGCTTCGCGGTGAGTCACTGAAATATATATCAAATAAAATTAATTTTATTAAAATTAACTATATTTAATAGATCAAACATTAATTTAGTTATATTAATTTATTTAATTTTAATTAAACAAATTAGTTTATTTAATTAATTAAGATAAAAATAAATAATATAAACTATATATTAATTTTTTAAATTTAAAGATATTTTTGTCTTTTTACAAATAATTATATTTCTCCTTTCTCATTTTCTATTCAAGAGATGGAGAGAAGACAGTTCTTTCACTTCTATTTCTTCTCTTTTCTCTTATATCAAACAATACATCAAATCTACTATATCTCTCATATTTTTCTCTTTACCTATTATTTCTTATCGTTTTCTCTCTTCTCTATTTCTTTCTTCTCGGAGCCAATCAAAGTCTTATGAGAAATAAACTTTATACATTTTAACAAATATGTATTATTTAATAGTCATCTTTTGAAAAATATATATAAATTAGGCATATATATTATGGTGAGTTTTATTGAATTTTATTGTAAAACTAATTTAATTTGAATGTCATGAGAATATAAATTATTTTATATTATCAATATATCATAATTATGTATATTTATTAATTTAAACATGGTTATCATACAAATCAAATATTTTATAACATTGAACGGTTGTAATTAATTATCAATGTAAAAAATATTTACAGTATACATAAATGAAATCATTTATATCGACAATTATATTTGTTAAACCTAAAAATAAAAAGGAATTAATATTTTTATCAAACATAATTAAATTTAGAGACTTGTGGGGTTTTGGTGACTTTAGAATTGTTAATCCAATTCAAAGTTTCTAGTGTTGTTATTGAAATTGACTTTAAACACTAGGAGATAGATTAAATGATACAATTAACAATAGCACTGAATTCGATGACATTTTGAATAACGAAGAAGAAATCATCTAACAAAATTATAACTTTGTGGTTAGTTATATTATAAGACAAGTTAATCAAGTGTCTCAAACTTTAATTTAGTTAGTTCGTTTGTTAGTCTCTAAATTTGTAATTATATTTTACCTTGTATTAATGATCTTATTATAGATAAATCCAATGAATTTGTTCTAAAAAAAATTACTACTTCCTGTAATATTAGTTCACTCTTGTTTTTAATTTCTCCAATTTTATTTTATTTTTAAAATTAATATTTGAAAATTGAAATTCTTTCACTTTGGGTTGTGAAATTTCTTTGTAAAAAAATAATATCTGAAAAATTCAGAACCATATAGACGGTGCCATAAGTATTTTTTTAATGAGGTGGCATTTAAAAATAAAGATTAGGGTATTATTGTAGTTCATCATCATCTCAAGGGCAAACCCACACAGTCAAAGAATTCCTTAATCAACCTTGTAAAGATGAGATCATGATTTTATTTTCCCCTTCCTTCCTTACTACCTGCAGCCCAACCCACTAATCAACCAAACTCTCTCCCTCTCACAGTAAAAAACGTGAAAATAATTGTCCCATCCATGAACCATAGTCACCATACCACTTTCAAAGGCCATTTCGGCCACCTCAATTTTTTTTCTCCTCCATGACTTTCAGTCTTCTCCCATGTATTCAAATTATTCACTTTTCCACACAATCCTCAAATTTTATTCACAATGTGATAATATATGTTAGAAATTCGACCGTAGTTCTGCATCAATTAAAAATTAAGAAAATATTAAATATATAAGACACATGATCTATATATCTAATGTCTTAAAAAAATTTGTAAATATGTGTTGCTAAAATCTTTTATGAATCCGCTACCAGATCTCCTTGTTGCCTTCACCATTTCATGTCATCATCATTCTTCTCCTTAATGGAGATTAAGGATGAGTATTTGTACTACAAGAAATTTAGGATAAGTTTCAGGTTAATCACAAGTTTACCTTAAAGCAAAACAAAAACAAAAACCCAACAATTGAAAGAAGCATAAACTATATTATTATTTTGGGTTAATTAAGTTTTATTTTTTCTATAACATTTTATTTTTATTTTTAGTCTTTATAAGAAAATTATTAAATTTTAATTTTAAAAAATTGTTCATTTTTAGTCTTTATTTTAAAAAGTTTTTATAAAAAATTTATACTTTTAGTCCTTAAAAAAGTGTCTATAAAATTAAAATAAAGACAAAAGGTGAATAATTTTTTTTTTGAGATTAAACTTAAAATATTATAAATTTATAAATTAAAAATAATTTTAACATTTTATTTTATTTTATGATGTAAATTATATGCCTCTTTAATTTATATTTCTTCTTAATTCATATGATTTGAGCTAACTGATCCAACTTGAGTTGAGTTTCAGACAGAATTATTTTTAATTGAGTTTAAGTAACTCAACTCATTTTCAACCCTACTTACTCTAGAGTTGGCCTAATTTATGATATTCAAAATGAACTATTTCTGACTATGGAAAGCGATGAATATACTCTGAAAAAAAAATACATATATAAGATAAAGTTTGTTTGGATAAAAATGTACTGATTTAGCCACAAAAAGAAAAACAGAACACGATGATAATATAAATTCATTTAATCAAATTATAATTCCCCTCTAAATCATAGACTATGCCCAACACAAAATCAAGGACCTTGTCACATAACATATTCTTCTCTATGTACCTCAAGTTCCTCAGTCTTCAGTCTTCTGGTGAGATCCAGCTCAATCCTATTGGCATTTCTTTCTATTCTCTTCGTACTCATATTTCTCACACTGTGTCTATAATTGTGCATTTCGTGAGAGGTAGGACCATGGATGGCGATTGTGTTTGTCCCTGAATAGAGGCTATCGTTTGTAATTTTCTTCTTATATACAAACCACTACTATTTGATTTGTGTGTAGAATCAGCCAATTACTTATTTGGTTATAAATAATCTATACTACTTCAGTAGTTAAAAGATATCGGAAATTTAAAAAATATTCTATGAACTTTTTTAGAAATAATAGTTAGTCATCCTCTCATTTTTACGAGTAAGACGATAAATTTATTGATGTTGAAAAATATATATTTATTTGTCATTATTTTTATTAAATTAATATCATTATTTCAATAATAAAAATAAAAATAATTATTAACGTTTATTTTTAACCATTATTTTTACATGTGGTCGATAAATTTAAAAAAAAATTAAATTTTGGTTCATTTAAATTTTGTCTTACTTTTCTTGTTAATAATTTGGTGAGTAAACTCATACAATTAAGTGAAACATCCGTGAGCAATAAGTGAGAGTGACCATTTATGGAATAAGGATGTCTAGCCCAAAAAAGTGCTACACAATTAATCCTGCAGTGCTACACGATATTGCTATAGTTGATTTTGGGGTTTCAGGTTCGGTCCTGGCTTGTTTCATATGCAGCCATTATTCATTCAGTTTCATATTTGCTTATTTCTTTTGCTTTTCTATCAGATCATATTTTCTAATAGTATCAATTTGAGAATGGACGAACAACCTTTTTGAACTTTTTGAAGAAAAAAAATAATAATTTTATTAGAAATTTCTATATTTAAAGACTTTTAATACAAAAATTTAAGATTACAAAACACTCTCGTTTGTTCACCAAGTCAAAACATGACTTTGATATTACTTATTACTAAGAGCATCAATTATCTAAACGTTTTTAAGAATTTTTTACATTATATCTTCCTTTTAAAATTTTAAAGTATTAAATACACGTCTTATATACCTCTCAAGTATATCCGATATTTTGTTTACTAATAATAAATGTGAGACTTTACCAACTTTTTCTCACACTTTCTGAAAAATCTATGATAACACGTCCGAATTATCCAATTGAAAAGTGTATTAGAAAAAGACTTTTATATCGTCAAACCAAATAGTATTTGAGATGGATGAAGAAACTAAAAAAAAATATAGTGGATGAAGTGGGCCATCCAAAAACACTTTCACCGGTTCTCTTTACAGATTCTCTTATACTTGGCCTTTTTGTGGTTCCAAGCCATGAGCATGTCCCTATTGAGTTCCAAACTTCTGCTATGAAAGGGAAATTACATTTGTTCTCCACTTAATGATATTAAAGACACTTCATTTTTGTAATTTACATTGAAATCCATTTATTTGTAAATATCTCCACCAAATATAATAAGTTACTCTTTTATGTTATGTTTTAAATTAAAAGTTAGAGAAATATATTATTATAAATAAATATCAGTTAAACGATGACGATGTATAAAACAACAAATAATGTAATTATTTAAGTGGCATTTACTAATGCAAAAATAGATTCTTAAAGTGTCAGCTCACTTTTTCTCTCCCCTCCCCTTGTATTGTGTTGTGCTCAAAAAATAAAATTATTATATGTTATGTCATAGCTTAGTGATACTAATTGAGTGTTCAAATTAGTAATGAATTTTAGTTAAAAACAATTTAGATTTAAATATAAATAATTTTTTATTAAATTTTATTTATTTGAAAGTTTAGATTAGGATTATTTTTCGATAATCAAAGGTTTTAAAAAGTGTAATGTGGTACATTTCATATAAATTAGTGGTAAGGAATGATAGATACTTGACTCTCCTATCTTAAATAATATCTCACTTAAATTGACAATTAAATTATGGTTTTCTTTTACATGATATTAAATACTCTATAATTACTTGTGAAAAATGTAAAAATAAAAATATTTCTTTAAAATATATTTGTATATTGAAATTTTTAAAAGTTTAAATTTTATTATATTCAATCCAAAGTTTCTACTTTTTTATCTCTCAACAAGTATCTTAATAATACTTGTTAGCGTCACCATTAAATTAATTTATTTTGGTCAGTACAACTTATGTTACAGTGAGGTTGTTAAGGGGATCCTTAATCTCATGCTAGAGATCAATTCCTTAAATTAATTTTAGGTTTTGTTCATTGGACGTGAATATCTTGACAACATGTTGATATTGTACTTCTTCTGAACATATACAGATTCCCCTGTTTTCTAGGGACAAACCCCCACGGTTTTCATCTAGATTCAGTGCATGCTCAATTCAAAACATAAATCATCACATTCTTAAAAATTAAACATGCAATACGAGGAATTTATGCACGAATTGAAAAATATTACTCCATAAGAGACCCAACACATGACTTGTGTGCTTAAACATGCTCTTGAATTCTTCAAGTTATTATTATCTGCATTACATAAACCGCCATCTCTTCCTTTCTTTCTCAGCTCTTCATCACGTCACCTTCTATAAATGCCTAAAACAAACAAAATTCAATCACCTAAATTTCTTCCTCATTTCCTTGTTTTCTTCTATTCTCGCCACCTATGTTTCCAAATTCATTTCACTCATGGTAACGTGTGCTTCAATTAACCAAATTTATAATATTGAGTCATTTTTAAGAGGTGCTTTGTTTGTTTACTTTTGCTTCCTTTTTTTCATATATATCTAACTTTTCAGCCTCATGAAGTGAATGGAAAGATGGGGAGAGTGAAGCTTCAAATCAAAAAGATTGAGAACACAACAAATAGGCAAGTCACTTTCTCAAAGAGGAGGAATGGGTTAATCAAGAAAGCTTATGAACTTTCTGTTCTTTGTGATGTTGATGTTGCTCTCATCATGTTTTCTCCTTCTGGGAGAGCCACTCTTTTCTCCGGCAATAGAAGGTTCGCATTTGTATCTAAGGTTTTAAATAACGATTACAGTTAATTTTGTAGAGAATGGTGTGTTACAAAGCACACAAAAATTTATAATATTGAGGTTTAATGTGATTGATGCAGCCTCAACCACGAATGTGTTGCTGTTTTAACAACGTCAAAATTTGTTATATTGTCACCTAGATCGCGGTTGTTGACTTTTATTTAAAACCTTACTCTGTATATTAATATTTTTCAGATAATTCTTTTTTTATTTTATCTTGTTTCTTTAAAAGAATATTTTAATTAATTTACTTTCTCTTTTTAATATATGGTTTGAAGCATTGAAGAAATTATAGAACGATATATAAATCTTCCAGATATTGAACGTGGAAGGATGCATAATCAAGAGGTAAGTAATTTAGTTCTGTATCGTATCATCATATAAACTTTTAATTTAAAAAAAAAAAAACATAAACTTACAAAATGTTGTGTTTTTAAATTACAAATTTTGATCGTCTTTTGTAGCACATTCGAAAGTTTCTTAGTAAGTTGAAAGTCGAAACCGAACAAATTTGCCAACCTCCTAGGTATTTTCCATAACACTTTTCTAGTTTGATTAATTAATAGTTACCATAGGATTTGAATCATAGTCTACTATTAATGTTTGGATTCCTAACATTGACTAACCGTTTTTTTAATCTTGTTGTGTTACATACAGTCCAGTGATTACAGATTCCCAACTCAAGGTAATTTGTTAATAAGTATTTGTTATTATCTAGCTGTTGTATTTCCAACTTCAAATGATATTATAAATGTGTTGGACTCAATTAATTCTATGTGAAATTCAGGAGATTCAAAGAGAAATTTTTATTTGCAAATCTCAATTGGAAGAGATGGAGAATCGGCTAAGGTTCCATTTCCTTTATCATTGCTTGCTACTTATCGTATCACTTATCATTAAAAACCAAAATCAGATTATGGAAATTAAGTTCAGAATGAATAGGGCTAGCATTTTCATCACTGTTTCATGCTATGATTTTTAGGATATTTGAAGGTGATCCTTCTGAGATCACCACATTGTGCGAGGCTGAATATCGTGAACAAGTCCTTCAGGAAACTCTAAAACAAGTGCAACTGCGGAAAGTAAGTTTTATAGTAGCTAGCCACATAATAAACTCACTACTGATGTTATTTTTATATAGTGCTTCAAAATTTGAGTTAATTAGAATTGTGAATTTATACAATGTTTTTAAGATTGAAAAAAACTTACAATGTTTTCTTGAACAGTGCATTTTGGAGGAAGAACATATTTCTCATGCATCTCCACAGGTATGCAAAGATTAAGCAGCCTTATCTAACATACCCTACTCTCCTCATTCAAATTTGTTATGCAGAAATCTAGCCAACAAGGAATTTGTCATAGTTTTCACTCAGATATCTCAAACACATAATTAAAGATATATTCATATTTAATATTCTGTTGTTTCGAATGATATCAGATTAATTATAAACTCAAATTCCTAACCGAATCTGCTAACTCAAGTATCTAGCTAACAAAAATTAGATGCTTAGATGAAAAGTACCCTTCAATATCAAAATTTAGAAGTATACACATAATATATGTTTATTGCAGCTAATTACTGGTTATAACTTGCAACTATAAATTAATTATTATGATTAGGTACATCTTACAAAAACTGTAGATGGGTTTGTTGCTGGAACTATAGAGAATGCATTAGCCTGGTTTCCACAGGAAGATACCAATAATCAGATTCTAAACTTTGCAAATGTTTATGACCCTTCTCCTCTCAGGTAGTACTTTTTTTTTTTTTTTTGCATTGATTCACTTGTAAGTCCCTACTAAACTTGCATTAAATTGTTTATCTCTCTTTTTGCTGCATACAGTGATCAACAATCACTAAGTACTATTGCTGATATGGTAACGCCAGCATCAACTCGTTTGCACTCTACATTCATGGATCACAATTGTCAACTAAGTCCGAGAGATGTTGCAGAAGCTGACATAAATAATACAATAAGTCCTCAGTTCGGACATGTTATGGACATTAATTCATCCTCTTGGGAACACCTCCATCATTTAGGTACTTGCTTTAATTTAATCCAGGTATAAGTAAAAATAGTTTGTGTTATAATTTGACTTGGTAATGCACATTAGTTGAAAATATAATTACTGAAATTTTACCTTGTTTTTATATCAGTTGTGTATATTGGTAAATGATAAGATTGTCATGAAATTAATGAGCCATTATTTTGTAATGAATGTTGTACATTGATTTTTGAACTATTTGCAGAAAGTGGAGCATTGTCCGTTGCAGAGACAGGAGAAGGTCCCTATGTGCAACTTCAAACATGATAAATGGTCCCTATGTGCATGTATTTTGATAACTAATCATGACCAACTTCAAACATGATAAATGGTCCCTATGTGCATGTATTTTGATAACTAATACCCCGTCAAATATCTTAATAACTAATCATGACCAACTTCAAACATGATAAATGGTCCCTATGTGCATGTATTTTGATAAAATCAGAAATTGCTTAAATGGAGAAAGTAGGCAAAACCTGAAAATGCATTTGCATTTTCTCAGATAGCAGCTGAAATAAAATGGTTTAGATGTGTTAATATCGATGATTATGAACTGTATGTATGCAGTACAATTAAATTGGCTGAATATAGTAGCTACTTGCTATAATTTGATGAATCTGACTTATGTTTTGGGTAAATTATATTTTTTTCCTTTTTCCTGATAATATCAGGAATAAAACTTCTTTTTTCTTTTGTATTATTTAGTCAACATGGATTACACTGATCAACTTTAACATACATTAGATTAATAGTTTGTGAGTGTGACAGCAAGTTTATTATTTATGAGTAATTTGTTCACAATTAATCATTTTATATGATTTATAGTCTTTCTTCTATCACAAACAATATAGTAAGGTATTATAAATATTAAATGCTAATTAGTTATATTAAGCCTCAATAATACGATGGAAAGTAAAAAAAAAATTATCAGCTATCATATTTATATTTTGTTATATTCTTGTATCTTATGATATATATCTATATGATATGCTATCACTATCATGTCACCAAACAGGCCCTGAAAGAGATATTTAGGTGTTTAAATTCATAGGATTCATCAGTCAATTTTTTTTTAAAAGAATCGATGAAAAAGTCAAATTGTACAATGATTGATGAAATACACTAATCTAATGACATATAAGGTCTGGCACAAGGACAGACCATCCTAGTTATTTCTAAAGTAAAAGCTTACAAGTTAAACTGCAACTTGAAGAAAGACTACTCAATTTCAATACCTAACCAGGCCAAAAAAAGTATAGATGCCTTGACCACAACTTAATAGCCAATTAAGTTTACTATCATTTAACTTATAGTTTCCACAAAATTGAAAGCTTCTCAGTAAAGCCATATACCAGCCCCTTGTCCATGTAGCAAGCTTCTTGTGCAAAATATAATAAGCTCCAACAAATCATTGAACCACTTCAAAAAATAGTAAGTGTCATCTAACTACCTCACTCTGCTTTGAACAGATGACTTGGTAAATGAGGAGGCGAAGGAAAATTTGCTACATATTTAAACTGTTACAATATAACAAAACCATGTCATTAAACTTGACATAATAAAGTTTAAGGAATGTGATTAAAAAATAATCACCTTATGCTGATTGTATTTCTCTCTAGTAGCTTCAAATGACTCTCCCCTTCTAGCCATATATAAATCATGTAAGAAGAGAACACATTCTTTCAACTCTATTGGTTTATACGCAGTGTATTCTTGCAGGGCTGATGTCTGCCACAGGCAACAAAAAAGTTCATAAATACATTGAAATGAATTGAATCATATATGTTAATCCCGGTAATACTAATACTTCTAATTTTATATAAAAGGTAAATTATTAACCATTCAGTCAAATACTTACCCAAGTGCAAGTTTTAGGCCAAACAATGAATCTAGCAAGAAATATAACAGATGCAGCCATCAAAGAAGGCAAAAATCTCAAACAATGATAATCCAATAAACTAAGCTCAGCAAGATAGTAAGTCAAGAACTCAAACTGCAAACTTGAAGCCTGGTAAAAAATAAATAAATAAACAACAATCAGAACACTTAACAACACTTTTGAAATGTCCAATTTCCAAACCATAGATAATGAGAAATCAAACTTACATTTTTTTTCTCACAGGCAATTCCATGAAACCGCCTGCATCACAGTAACTACACATAATTAGTCTATTATTCTTTCAATTTTGATAAATTTAAAATAATTGCTATTTGCAACAACATAATGGCAAACAGGTTTGGCAGTCTTGCCTTAGAAAAGTTTTAACAGTTGGGTTGCCCATTTCAAAATCTAGTGCCTTGAGTATGTCAGTTTCCATCTCTAAAACCTGCATTGACAAATGACAGCAATTAACAAAATAAATAAGGTGAGGGAGCATTGACACAGTTGCAGAACAAGTTTTAAGCTTTTAATAGAAATGCGTGTGTTTGTTTTTGGGATGACAAAAATTGATTTTTAATTAATTGATTTTGTAATCTAAATTGAGTAGAATATAAAGTGTTTTGTGTTCAAATATATTCATGTAAAAGCGAGTTAAATAATATATTTAAAGCTAAGCACCAATTGTGGAAAGAAAAGCTCCTAATTCTAGCTTCAAGTTTGAATCAATCCTAAAGGGCAAAATCAATTATACTTGCTAACATTGAGTGTATGTTTGGCTTCACAATGAGACTGATAAAATTATGATGGATCGCCATGATTTTGTCAATTCCACAGCAAAACCAAACAAGTACTATAACATACATTTCAAAAACAATTGTACACACCTATAATCAATTTTAACTCCTCCAAAAGTGGAACTAAACATAGATCTAACACAATTTCACAGCAAACAAAGTATCACAATAATATATAAATATACCTCGTCCTTGTCATATGTATTATCAGTAATGAAGCAGAACTCTTCCACATGGGGAGGACTAATTTCTTCATACTTCCTATATATTTAAATAAAAATAACAAGAAATCAATCATGATTCTCAAACTCAAAAAAAGAAATTGCAAAATTCAAAACGGTTTACAGATCCTTACGATGCAATGAGCATGGCAGAAACACCCAACAATTGAAGCTTGATTCTGCTGATACGGTTAAGAGATAAAAATCTATCAATGTATGAAACAGCGAGATGAAGGGTATCTGAAAGAAGCTTGTATTCTTCAGCAACTTCAACTAACCAATCCACCAATATCCCTCTCATGTTTGATGTAATATCTCTCTGAACAATCTCCATGTAATCCTTCATTGGTCTTCTCTTTTTCTCCATCTAAAAAAAAAAAACAAACACAATCTCCATCATAAAAAAGACATGATTTTTCATCAGTGTGACAATACCCAAAAGAACAAATATGTTACCTCTGTTTTGCGAAGATGCTTGTAAACTTCGGAAACAACTGGGCCATCGACATTGTCATGTGTGTTTGATTTCTTGTGTTTTTGGTTTTTGAGGTTTTTTGAATCGTGTGTTTGAGTATGAGGAACAATGGCGTTGGTTGAATTGGGAAGTTCACCCAACACGACGCGTTTCTTCTTGTGAGGTTGGTTTTGATTTTGGGTTGCATTAGTTTTTCTCTTTGAGGCGCGAGTCTCCACCATCTTCTTTTTCTTCTTGTGAATTGAAAGTGGCAATTTGCAAATAGAGAGAAAAGGGAAAGCATTTATATGAAAATCTCTCGATCTTTGATTTCCTATTATTGTTGTGTTTTGGCGATTTTGAATTATTTATTGGAGCCAAAATGAAAATATTTTTAAAAATTTGATGATTTTTCCATTTTTTTTTATTGGAAAGTTAAAATTTGTGATTTCATATGGCGGGGTGGCGCTCTCTTCCTTTTCCGCCATCCACAACTCTCAAATACCACGATGGAGGCAAAAATTATTTGATTTTTCTAACTTTTTGTTTTTTGGGTCTACTTCAACTTTAAATTTCAAAAATATAAATGTCTATTTGGTACAATTCTCGTGCGGCGGGTAAACAAAATATAAAAATCGCGTGCGCCAAAAAATTGATGTTATAACAATTTCATTAAAAAATTGTAAAAAACAAAAAGAAACTTTTTTTTACACGAAAAAAACAATTATTAGTATGTATTGTTTGAGTAAATCATTAATTAAAAATCTAAAATTGTAAACCTCCAACAATTTGGAACTTCAATTTTGCATCATAGTAAATTGTTTTTTCATGTTGGGGTATATGTCAAGTTGTTCTTTTAATTGTAGTGAGATGTCACATGTAGCTTCTTTGTTGTACATGGAGATTTGTGTGCATATTATAAAATATTTTGATAATGTGCAAATTTGAAAATTTTGAGGTTTCAAATTATGTGATAATAACGATTCTTTAACTCTATTTGTCTTTTTTCTCAAAATCTCAAAATTCCAACATACAAATTTTACATTATGATCCTGTACACAGGAACTTTTGAGTCCTTTATCTTTTCCATTATGATCTTTATACTTTCACGTTCCACCTTTTTATTAAAAAATTTAAAATTATTATCAATAGTGTTTCTGCTATCTCGCAAGTCGCAATATTGGACATTAAACTCGTATATATATGTAATGGATGGAAAGACACGTGAGCAGCAGGTAACAGAAAATGACACAGCAGGTGCCAATAATAACATGAATAACAACCTTCCTAAAAATGAGGAGTTAAGACGTGGGGAAAAAGTGAGAAGGCCCACATCATATTAGGGGTATTATATTGGTGGTTTAGAGAAGGTATTAGGCATTGATTGATGTATGCAAAATCTCTATCTCTCTCTGATTATTCCTTCGACTCTGAATGCTATGCGCGGAGCTAATGGGATTGGTACTATTAGATTTACAGGACAAGTGGGCAGTATAAGCGTGAAGATTTTGGTTGATGGAGGAAGTTCAGACAACTTTATTCAACCAAGAGTTGCACAAGTGCTGAAATTCCCAATTGAACCAGCAACAAACCTTAGAGTTTTAGTGGGAAACGGCCAAGTGTTAAATGCTGAAGGCAAGATTCAACAATTACCAGTGCAAATTCAGGGCCAAGAAATTAAAATACCTGTGTATTTGTTGCAAATCTCAGGTGTTGATATCATATTGGGTTCCACATGGTTAGCAACACTTGGACCTCATGTGGCTGACTATGCAGCATTAACATTAAAGTTCTTTCGACAGGGTAAATTTATTACCTTACAAGGTGAGACAAATATGGAGCCTAGTCCAGCTCGACTACATCAATTCAGAAGATTGCATTACACTGATGCTATTGAAGAGTGCTTTGCAGTCCAATTGATAAATAAAGAATTACCCGAAGATATTCTCAGTGAATTACCATCAGCCATTGACCCTGAAATTGCTAT
>NC_021164.2:72837925-72840541 GCF_000331145.2 Cicer arietinum | reverse complement strand
TGTGAAGGATAGTTTTCCTATGCCCACAGTTGATGAGTTACTAGATGAATTATATGGGGCTCAATTTTTCTCTAAACTGGACTTAAGGTAAGGATATCACCAAATTATGGTCAAGTCAGAAGATAGAGTTAAGACAACTTTCCGGACACACCATGGTCATTATGAGTGGCTAGTAATGCCATTTGGTTTAACAAATGCTCCAGCTGCATTTCAAGCTTTGATGAATAAGATATTTCAACATGCTCTAAGAAAATTTGTTCTTGTTTTCTTTGATGATATCCTAGTGTATAGTGCCTCTTGGAATGACCGCCTACAACAATTGGAGTCTGTATTAAGAACTCTACAAAAGCATGAGTTATATGCCAATTTATCCAAATGCTCCTTTGGAACCACAGAGGTAGATTACTTGGGACACACGGTATCAGGCAAGGGTGTGTCTATGGAAAATACTAAAGTGAAGGCAGTCCTAGAATGGCCTATTCCATCCAATGTTAAACAATTAAGGGGGTTCCTTGGCCTCACAGGGTACTATAGAAGATTCATCAAGGCCTATGCTCACATTGCTGCACCATTAACCGAATTACTAAAAAAGGACAATTTTCATTGGAATACTGAAGCTGAAACAGCCTTTGAGAAACTGAAGCAAGCTATGACAAATGCTCCAGTCTTAGCATTACCAAACTTCAGTCAATCATTTATCTTGGAGACTGATGCATCTGGCATAGGAGTGGGGGCTGTTTTGGGTCAAAATGGTCATCCCATAGCTTATTTTTCAAAGAAACTGGCTCCTAGGATGCAAAAACAATCTGCATATATCAGAGAACTACTAGCCATAACTGAAGCTTTGGCTAAATTCATACATTATTTGTTGGGCAATAAATTCATCATAAGGACTGATCAAAAAAGTTTGAAGAGCTTGATGGATCAATCCTTACAAACACCGGAACAACAAACATGGCTCCACAAGTTTCTAGGCTACGATTTCAAGATTGAGTACAAGCCTGGCAAGGATAATCAAGCAGCAGATACATTGTCCAGAATGTTTGCATTATCATGGTCCGAGCCTCATTCTTTATTTTTGGAGGAACTAAGAAACAAATTAGTTACAAATGACCAATTGAAACAATTAATGCTGGACTGTAGGAATGCAACAACAGATAAGCACTATACTGTGTGAGAAGGATTGCTATATTGGAAGGATAGATTGGTTATTCCAACAGATGATGCCCTGATTCAGAAAATTCTCCAAGAATACCATAGTTCACCAATTGGTGGTCATGCTGGGATCACTAGAACGATGGCAAGGTTGAAAGCTCAATTTTATTGGCCCAACATGCAAGAACAGGTGCACGAGTATGTGCAACAATGTGCAATTTGTCAGCAGGCTAAGAGTAGCAATACATTACCTTCAGGTTTGCTTCACCCCTTACCTATCCCACAACAAGTTTGGGAGGATATAGCAATGGATTTTATCACTGGTTTGCCTATTGTGAATGGTTTATCTGTTATCATGGTGGTTGTGGATAGGCTTACTAAATATGCACATTTCTTAACACTTAAGGCTGATTATAATAGTAAGACTGTAGTTGAAGCTTTCATGAGCAATATAGTGAAGTTACATGGAATACCACGGTCAATTGTGTCTGATAGAGATAAGGTCTTTACTAGTACATTTTGGCAACATTTATTCAAATTACATGGAACAACACTTGCTATGTCATCAGCCTATCATCCACAAACTGATGGACAATCTGAAATTTTGAATAAATGTTTGGAAATGTATCTGAGATGCTTCACCTATGAAAATCCCAAAAGTTGGGTTAAAGCTTTGCCATGGTCTGAGTTTTGGTATAATACATCTTTTCACACTAGTTTGGGCATGACCCCTTTTAAAGCATTGTATGGAAGAGATCCTCCCACAATATCTAGACAGCCCGTTACTACTCAAGACCCTATGGAACTGAGGGAACAGTTGGCTAATAGAGATGAACTGCTAGCCAAGTTAAAAATCAATTTATCTAGAGCTCAGCATACCATGAAAGCTCAAGCTGACAGAAAGAGACATGAAGTTCAAATGCAAGTGGGTGATCAAGTATTGGTGAAATTACAACCTTATAGACAGCATTCTGCTGCTTTACGGAAGAATCAAAAGTTATCTATGAAATATTTTGGTCCTTTCAAAATAATAGCAAAAATTGGAGTTGTTGCATACAAGTTAGAGTTGTCGTCCTCTGCAAGAATCCATCCAGTCTTCCATGTGTCGCAGTTAAAGTTGTTTAAGGGCAATATGGATGAACCCTATTTACCATTACCTCTGACAGTTACTGAAATGGGACCAGTGATGCAGCCATTGAAAGTCATTGCAACTCGCATCATATTTAAGGGAGCAAGTCAGATACAACAGGTCCTGGTGCAGTGGGAAAATAGAGGACAAGACGAAGCAACATGGGAGGACATGCAGGACATAAAGAACAACTATCCTAATTTCAACCTTGAGGACAAGGTTGATGTTAAATGGGAGGGTAATGTAATGGATGGAAAGACACGTAAGCAGTAGGTAATAGAAAATGACACAGTAGGTGCCAATAATAACATGAATAACAAACTTCCTAAAAA
>NC_021164.2:72836068-72837885 GCF_000331145.2 Cicer arietinum | reverse complement strand
GCCCACATGGAAACTAACATATTAGGGGTATTATATTGGTGGTTTAGAGAAGGTATTAGGCATTGATTGATGTATGCAAATTCTCTATCTCTCTCTGATTATTCCTTCGACTATGAACCTTCTGCCTTCTTCTCCATTTTCAGTTCTAGACCTTAGCTTTTCACCTTGAAAACTACGAGTCAGAGAGAATAATAACAAAAAGCATCCCATCAAAATATTGTTGTTCTTCCTGTTCCAGTTTTTTTTTAGTGCTTCATTACAATATATAATTGTGATTCAATTACCGGTGGTTTTCATATGGAATGTTCAATATTCAGAACTATCTCAAAAGTTTATACACGTTTAATGTCACGTTAAGTGACATCAAATAATCACAATTCTTGACTCCTTGTATGTATTTTTAATATAGAATTTAATGTAGATTTAATGTCATGTTAAGGGACAAGCAGTTATCACGATTCACAACTCCTTATAAAGTGAGTTTCTTTATCTCGTCACTGCACCTGCCCGCATATATAAAATAATAAATTTAAAAGTCGTATTTATTTTATTAAAAATATAATATTTATTGAAATTAATATAGTAAAATAATAATCATTATACAATAAAAAGTATATTAAAAAAATATTTAAGAGATTAAAATTTATAATATATAAAAGTATTAAATAAATTAAATAAATGTATGCATATAAAAATAGTAACAATATTACTAGCTTGCGAGTACCAACAACACAAACTCATCCATGTCTCCGAGTTTGAATGTCGGAGAAAGTACACATCAGCAACCTGAGCAAAGTGGATTTTCCATGTCAAAGTCGGGACGAGTTGGACTCGAAGGTGCAAAATTGTATTATCACGCCTACTATGACTTAAAGGGTTTGATAGAATGAATGAGCGAGCTTAAACAACCCGCTTTATTATTGGCCTACAATTTATCAAGATCGACCCACCCCCACTTTGGGCTATGTGGACTAATGAATTAGGTCTATCTATTTTTATTTATATATTTCTATATTTTAATTAAATTAAATAAAACAAAAACAAAAACAAAACTATAACACAAAAACACCTTCAATAAAGGTTGACTACAATAGAGATAATAAAATTACAATACCACATAAATCACGTAACAAATATCTTGCCAAATTTATAATATATCTTAAAAGTGTAACTTTATAGACAATAAAAAGAGGTGTTGCATAACAATTTGGATACCAACTTTTTTTTTGTTCACAATGAGAAGAACAAAAGAAAAATAATCAATGCTATTTATTTTAGGAAAAAAAAATGATTTAAACTTTTTCTTCAAAAAATGAGTCTAACCAAAATTCAAAAGACCAACTCGACTAAATCTCATTTTAAAATTGAACAAAAAGTCTGAAGGGTGTTTTTTCTGTTTTCTTATTTGCTTAATTAAATACACATTTACATTGATTAATCTAAACATATAAAATACATTTTTTAAATTGATCAATTAGACAAAAATATAAGACTGGCGAAAAAAAGAAACCCACGAGCCAAAAAGACTCGGTTATTTGAACTGTGTTTTTACGGCCCAACCCAAAATAAAATGACGGCCCACCGTGTGATCCACTGGGTCCATCCATTTTACAGCTACAGAAATATCTTGTGGAGTATTTGACGAGTTTTGGGAGCGAAAAAGCAGCGCGGTAATATGAAATCAGTTTTTTCAATTAAAAAAACCAAATCTAAAATTTCAAACCAAATTTAACATACAACTCCTAATTTTTCGACACAAAAATAGCGCCATAGGAGTCATTTTCACTTTCCCGAACCAAAATTTCCGAAACCGCTCT